>NC_056739.1:230367336-230462066 GCF_019279795.1 Protopterus annectens
TTATGGGATATCTCTAGTGCAAGATAATTCTCAGGAGGTCTCAAAAAACTTTAGTTCCCTTGCATAAAGAAGTTTGGAACTCATTGACTTATTCTCTTACTATAGAGCAGTAGCCTTAAGTCAAATTATTCAAGTGTGATCAGTGTACTCCATGTGTTACAATGCTGTTACTGGCACACTGATCTGATCCCCTGAAATATAAAAATCTGAAGGGCCAATGTGAAATATAAAGTATCAGGTTCACAAGAAAGAAACACAAAATAGGATAATTAGCTAAAATTGTTAGAATCGACACAATTAACATTTACTGGAAACTTTCACAGAACTGCATCATGCTTTATAATTAAAACAGTAAATGTCTTTGCCTTATGGCATGGTTAAGAATCTAGCCAAATTAGTAGTGAAAACTAGGAGAATAATTATGAGGAGGTAATCTTTGCTTCATGCATCAGTCGTATTTCCTTTACAGTGTCATTGTTTTCCTTGTAAGGCAATTCTTGACTAAAGAGAAAGGAGGCTGAATGTGTGTAAAATGTGCAGTTTAAACATAGGCTTGTGCAATGAATATCACAATTCAGCTAGCCTGATTATCATATTACTAAACTGGGTGTAAAATTCCAGAGTATAAAACTCATGTTTTGAGTTCTACTTGCAGTAAGATGATTATCATTGGTTGTTAGCTTTTGCCACAGAATTAGACAAAGAGCTGACCAAGGCTGTGCAGATATAGAGACCATCATGCATGTATGCTACATTGTGTAAAACTAATTAAACTAAACTATATACATAAGATAAAGGATGACTGTTATTGCATGCTTCATTGTTGTTACAACCAACGAGCTGACACAATCAAGGATTAGGCGTCTTGTGTTCCTTTTTGATGTTTGAGGAGGTTGCCATACACACTGTGAATACCAAGAACTTAAATTTTTAACTAAGGTGTATTGCTTCTTGTGGGATAATGTTAAATGTAGGATAACAGTCAATGAATATGCACATTTGACATAACAATAGTAAAGAAAGACTGCACCAAGTGAAATATTAATTTGTGTTTGGCTGAAAGAGTTACCTTTCATCTGTGTATTGCAGCATATGATTTTCAGTTTTGAGGCCTATATTTCCATTATCCTTGGAAGGTACTAGCAGTTTAAAAAGGGTTTAAGGAATCCATCTATTAGAACAGTAACAATGTTTGTTTATAACTACTTTCACAGGATTGCATTCAGCTGACCAAAATCCAAAACAATAGTTTTTGAGCAGTCTTAGCAAATACTTTGAACAAATCTTGGGTTGGTTGTTATAACATATATATTCATCTCATTTATTTGCAAAGTGTGAAAGGCATACTGTTAAAATGTTTATCAATTTATAAACAGCATGCATCCAAGATCAGAGAATCGCATAATGAAGCCTTGCAGGGTGCTGGGTACATTACTGATTACTTCTATAGCATCTATAGAACTAATTAAAGTCAGAGAGTTAGTAATGCATTAAGGAAAATAACCTGTTCGATAGGTTAATAGACTTACATCATGCATTGCCTATACTCCTCTGGCTTTGTGAAGCTTGTTGCTGGAGCACAACGTTCCATGTATATTGGCATACTCGCTCCCAAGACATAGTCACCTTCAATGAAATATGACTTGGAAATGGGAAGGGACAGCCTGCAGCCAGGAGAGGTGATGCTGTAGACTGGACAGAATAACACCAGCAAAATAAAAGTAACCAAGGCAGACATTCCTGAGAGGAGGACTGCAAAAAAAAAAGAACAGTGATTAACAGAAAACTAATTGATAAAGCTATTTTAAAATGACTTGTTTGTCTTCGTCTCATTCCACCTATAGACATGGTAGATATTGCTACGTCAAACCGAAACATCAGTTTAAAATAGTATCAGTGTATAGACTGTACCACAATGACAGGATCAACAATGCTTGTAATCATTACTTTGTCGAACATATTTCTGTCTTTTTAAGAAATAAGCTTAGAAAAATTGTCTTTGCAATACTGTCAGCAATAATTCATCTTTTTCTAGTACTTTTCCAAGGTAAATGGAAGTATTTTAGCTATCTGTATAAAAGACTGCCACCACACTGGATTGTGCCGATATACAGTTTGGATTTTTTTACCCATGTTACTATCTCTGACAGCATTATACATATTGTTACTTTTTGTTTATTGCTTAGTACATCATATATGATATTTATTTATTTAGTGTCTGTTGAGTGGCTTAGCCCTACTAGCCTAGTAGCCTATTTTCAGAACTGATATATTTGTAGGATGTATGGGAAATTTAGCAAAGGCACTGGAGAAATTCCCCTTCTATTTTTGAAAAATTGCATGGGATTTTTGCATCCACCTTAGCACTAAACAACACAGGCACATGGCACCTTGATTTAAGTCTCATTCCAAGAATATATCTAAAACAAAAATGAGCCTCTCTCTCTCTCTCTCCCTATATATTAATATACATATATATTAAACCTAAGTCACGTCTGCAGATGGTCCCCTCTGTGTGTGCATGTGTGTGTACAATATGTATGTATGTGTGTATCTATATATATATATATATATATATATATATATATATATATATATATATATATATATATATATATATATATATATATATATATATATATATATATATATATATATATATATATATATATATATATATATATATATATATATATATGGGTCCCTTTCACATGGTCGACATTTCAGAATGTTGAAGACCATAAGGTCGAGACCATATGATCGACATTCGAAATATCAACCATGCAGAACTGGCATCTCCGTATGGTGCGGAATGAAAAGATTTCCATCTTCTGCACTGTAGTCCAATCTCGGAGTTGGTATAGTTAAGTTCCAGGGGGTGAGGGGGGGGTGAAGGGGGGCTATGCCCCCTTGTTATCAGTGTGATGGTACTTTTTTTTGGTGTTTTTTTTTTTTTATTTCATGGTCAACATTTTAAATGTTGATCATATGGTCTCAGCCATATGGTCTTCAACATTCTGAAATGTCGACCATATGAAGTAGATATATATATATATATATATATATATATATATTATTTTAAGTAATAATTTCCTTGCCCTCTGCTTTCTTCAGTACCCACCTGTCAGAGGTCTAGAATGTCCACCTTGCAGCTAAATTATTTAGAATGAAGGAAATTGGAGAACAGTTACTGAAATCTCACAGGAAATAAGAAAAATGCACACAATTAGAAAAACATATCATTGAAACAACTGTGGCAAAAACTTGTTACATGCCAGATAAAATAACACAGTAGGTGTCATCTAAATGCTCAAAAAAGCAAAAGTTAGTCAAAATGCTATTTCATGGCACTGCTTTTTCTGCAATATTATAAACTGAGTGATCCAAAAACATTACTGCACTAAATTGTACTTACCACAGTTTTTCACCAAGCTGGAGTTAGAAGGATGTAATTAGGGGGATAGGAACCCATTTCCCCATAATACCCCCATAACTTTCGCTTTATTATAAGCTTGTTCTGACTACTGTGATTTAACTTCACATTTGACGGTATGTCTGCCAATGACTGTGGCAGCTATTTTGGCAGCATTTACACTGGCAGAAATGTGTTTATATGATATGATCGAATAGCGAAATGTACAAACACATAATAATCGACCCCAAAATATTGAAACACCATAATGTCGAACGGCAAAAAAAAAAACACCCAAACAAGCCATTAAAATGCTCTAAACAGGCAGGCAAGCCCCCCGGCACTCCCCACACCCCCCGCTACTTAAATATGCCAGCTCCGAGATTGCACTACAGTGCAGACAATGGAAAACTTCCATGTCCGCACTGTATGGAGATCTCCACTGAACCATTCGACATTCTGTCAGTTCGATATTTAGGGGCCAATTATTATGTGTTCGAACATTTCACGGTTCGATCACGTAATATAGACCTGGCAGAATAATGTAAAGCCCAACACAACTTTTTTTTTTCTTTCAAATTTTTTCTGATCCTGCTAGCCCAAATATTTGTCACTAAAATAAACAGGGAAGAAAACAGTAGGTAATGTTTCTGCATAGCATTTTGTAGCTTAATGGTCTCCAAATTCCTTCCATTTACTATTACCCTCAAACCACCTGAATTTCCTAAATAACTACATTAATCAGTATGATTTTGCTTGGGGTGTTAATGTAATGCAGCACTTTGAGTGGACAACGACTCAGATTCAAATGTTCATTTAATATTTAATTCCCCCTCATCCCTTATCTAGTCCTCCTTTGCAGGTTCCACATAGTTCACTGATGACATTAATCGGCCAGTCAAATGACTCCTGCTTTTAAATAACATCATCTTTTTTAAACAGCCTTCATGAAGATCTTGAATGTTGCATCAGAGTTTGTATCGATGATGATCAAATCGTAGAAATCTCACTTCTTTGGCAATACATTTACTCTGTCAGCCTTCAGTGGCACCAATAACTCCTTCCCATCCCCTTCACCTAGAAAAATTCAATAATTTCTTCTGCCACTGCATCTCATTAGCTTATAGAAATTCCATTGGAAAATCATCTATTCTTGAATCCTGTCCAGCCTTTAAGTATCTATCCTCATTCCAAACACTCCCTTCAGATCTTTATTACTCTAATACCTCACTTTACTTGCAATTTATCATTAGTGTAGTCTGTCTTCTGACAATACCTTAGAAATCATAACTCCCATAAAAATCATCTCTAGCCTTGTGTAGCTTTCTGTTTTGCTTCTTAAAAACCACACTCCACTATTCTTGACAACATGCCTGTGAGCCATCACCATTTCTATTAGACCATTCCTTTTCCTGGCTTCCATTATCCTTGAAATTTAAAGAATGCAGTCTCCCATCCATTTCTCCACTCACTCACCCATAAGACTGTATTCTTCCTGCCTAACTTTCCCACTTCTTTTTTTTCACTTTTACTTCATAGTTTGGAGTTTGGACTTCTATATCCTTGATATATTCCTTGATATGTCCAAATCTTTTGATACGGTATCCCACCAACTACTACTCAACATTCTAGCCTCCTTCAACCTCAACTATATAGCTCTCAACTGTTTCTTTAGCTACCTTACTAATCAGCAGCAGGCAAGTAAATGTGATAATAAACTCTCCAGACTCCTCGCAGTCTCTGTTGGGGTTCCTCAAGGTTCCATCCTTGACCCTCTCCTGTTTATTATATTCACGAATAGTCTAACCACTGCCACTAAATCTGCTTCTATCATTCAATACGCTGACAATGCTACTGTTTTTGCTCTTCTTCCACACCCCAAGAACTCCAAGATAAGCTGCAAAAGTCATTTCTAGATATTGAAAATTACCTAAATGAACTTCAACTCAACCTAAACCCTAACAAAACAAAATTAATGATCTTCACTAACAGGGAATCCAAAGCAAAACCTCTCTTCATCTAATCCACTAATGGCACTATAATAGAACCAGTTAATCAAACAAAACTACTTGGTGTCACAATAGACAATAGCCTAAAATTCAATAAACACAAATCACTCACAATTAAGAAAGTTCACATCAAACTTGGTGCTTAATATACGGCCAAACCTTACTTTACTCAAAATGCCAGACTAGCCACAGCCAGATCCCACCTTTTATCTACTCTTTGCTACTTTTCTCAACTTTTCACTAACCTGCACAAGTCTGATTAACATCTACTTGATTCCTACTATAACAAAATAGCCAAATTTGCTGCTAATATACCCAACAGAACCCATCATTGCCTTGCTCTTTAAAAATGGCACTGGCTTGAATTTCCCAATCTGTTATTACTCAATCAGCTTACCACTGCCCACTCCATCATCCATAAACCTGAAAACTGCCCTGCACTCTCCAACCTAGTGCAAATAAATACCAACCCCAGGGCCCTTAGTTCATCCGATAAATTTATACTAAAGGTTACAAAGTCACATAATTACATTGGTGACTCTCTCTTCTCATTTAAAGTAGCCAAAAAGTGGAACCTGTTAACCCAGAATATCTTAAACAAACACAGATCGTCATAGCTTCAAAAAACTCCTAAAGGAATATTGTACTCAACAATGGCTATGCTCTTGTAATACTCCTGGCTAATTTCTCATGTCTTTGATCAAATGTGTTCTATTATGCTGTCTTTTTGTCTTACTTCTACCAAATGAAAATACCACAATGGTTTTTAGTTATATATCTAATGAGTTTTATATTACTGTCTGTGGTAAGGCTTAAGAAATGTAATGTTTTCTGTTTTACATTCCCCTTTTTGTAAATTATGATTCTTGGCAACTGTCAAACTTTTTGTATATTGTTTGTAAATCTTTTAAAAATGTTTGTAATCTTTTTGTACTATTGTTATGGAGCTTATCTCCCTGGGTCTCGACTGACAATGGGCTACTTGCCCAACTGGACTCTACCCAGTTAACAAATGTAAAGTAAAATAAAAATAAACAAATATCCTGCACACCTATTCCACCTCACTTAAATGCCTTACCCGCTTGCCCACATTGCATTTGACTAAATTCAGTTTGCAACTGTAACACTTTTGTTTATGTTTCTTTAAATGTGTAGTTCTTCCCAAACTCCCCCAATTAAAGCTGCTATTATCCATCCTGTCTTATACTTTCCAGTCTTGCCCATTTGCTGTTTTTTTTAAATACCTTCCTTCACAATTTTTTTCCATTGGCTGCCACACATCTGTTATATCTCTTCACATCTAATAGTCGATCCTTCACATCTAATAGTCGATCCTCTATTTCCCACAATTTCCTTTCCCCATTGTTTGTCAGCATATGTTTTGTCTGTGCATCTGTATTTCATGATTATTTCTCTTCTGTGATTATTTATCTTCTGTTGTATTCCCTTCTCCCTGTATTCCTTCCACAACTGTTCCTCACTACCTTCCATATCTACCCTTCATCATCTTATATTACAAATGTCAGGTTTGCCCATCAAAACAAAATATACCCAACTTCCACTATCCTTTCATTCCTTATGGTTACTTTCTTTTCGTCTGCTTATTATTTATACACTTTGGATAAATATGATATCAATATTCATTTTGAGATAATTTAGATAATAGGGATGGGGGTTGTTGTTTAATTATATTAGATTAAATGAACTTTAGAGATTAAAACAGTCTATCGTGTTGTAATATAAGCCACTTTTTCATATGCACATAATTACCCATTAAATCATTTTAAGCACTTTATTCTCTGTTTTTTGATTTCAAAAGATCATGTCCCTGTTTTTTAAGCTTAACATTTATTTATTTATTTATTTGCAAATTCAGGCTGTCATTACATTCTGGTGTAAATGCTATAGGAAGTAAAGTAAAGCTTTTATCTAATTCTTTGATATTTCTTTATGACTGTATGCAAGAACTAGCCTTAAATTCAGTTTTCATATTCTTTAGTGAAAAATTTATCTTACCTATTCTTAATTGTATATTGTCAGCAAATAACTGAATTTTGGAAGTATATTGATTACTTATTTTGAATCCCATAAGTATTATGTAATTGGCTAGAAGCTCATTTACCAACCTAAGTAAGTGAGAACAAGATATAACTTTTTTACACCATTAGTTATATTTAATGACTGAGAAATAAATTATCCTAGTTTAACATAAGAGAATGTTTCTAATGAAGACTGGTATGCGATATAAAATTGCTTAGAAATCTATAAATGTCTCATCTATAGTTAAATAAGACCTGTTTACTGAGTTAAACATTTATTTAAATCCAGGCTAATTATGCTAATAACAAATGCATATTCAAGTCAAATAATAATTTATTTATTTATGTCAATATCCTGTGATTGCCTACTTGACAGAAAATGATTTTTCCTTAGTTTTTAAAGTAGAAAGTGTATTTTTAGTCTTTTATCAGTGATGACATAAATATCTGTAATCAATATGCCATAATGATATAGGTCGAAAAGAACACACTTTAAATTGTCCTTTATTAAAACAGGATAAAAATTGTTTATTCCCATGAAGGAGGTATGTTAAATGGGGTTTTCATTTTTGTGAACATTTTGTGTAAATAGTGAAAGTAATTTTTTGTCATTTCTATAATTCAGGATTAACACCATCAATACCTGGACTTTAATTTTCCTTCAGCATTTTAATTCACTCCTTTATTTCTGTTACAGAAATATTTTTTTCGGTTACATTTATTTTTGAAGCAAATAATTTCATTTTCTACCCTACTGTGCTATGCACGACTGTTTTCAGTGTTTAAAAACTGTCCAGATGTCTGTATAGTTCAGTCACTACCATGGAAATAAATACTGTTGATGTGACTACTATTTGTATTTTTGAGTTTAAGAGAGAACTTATGTAAGCCTTTAGGACTTAGAGAATAAGAATGCAGTTTGACTTTGTCTAAAGTAATAGAAATATTGTTACATTATCTTCTGAAACTGCATTCATTTTATCCATTTCTGACAAGAAGCTTTTTTCTTCTTTTTGAATTGTGACTTTATTTTGTATGTATATATGTATGTATGTATTTAATTAATTATTTTTCTTTTGCAGTTCTAGTAAGTCCTTATCATATTACTTTTTCTTGTAATACCAAAATGAGAATTCATCAGTCAGTGAAAGCATATTTATATGATAAAGTATTACATCACTGACCACCATTATTATGAAAGTCTAATAACTGCTGAATTTCTGACAGATATTTCTCTATATCTGTTAATTATGTTATGCAATCTGGCAGTCTGTTATAAAAAGCCAATTTTCCATAGTTTGTTACTGTGTAACCATCTGCTTTGAGATCTGATAAAGGACATGTTATCACATTTACCTTTAATGTTGTAAAAAATAAATCTTTTGAAGTATATATTGCATCAATTCTTGATAGCGTACCAAATCTGTAAGGGCAGTATATGTAAAATATAGAATTTGATTCCAAAAAGTTATTGCCTGTAAGACTAAGTATGTCGATAAAGTTTACTAAACCCTTATTGCATGCTGAAATTCTAGTATTAGCATCACGTTCCTTAAGCATACAGTTAGTATCCTGCAATTTTTGTATATTCCTTCATATTAAAGGCTAAAGTTTCTCAATACTTTCAGGAGAATTTAACTCCAGTTCCCAGAATCTAGTACAGGTTTGCTATGGCTACGAGTCTTTTCTGATATCCAACAATGAACATGTGAGTCATACCTGTTCATCACTATATGAATCAGAAACTATGATTTAATATAGAATTTCTCCATAGGATTTCTATATCCATCCTATTTCTTTAAGGCTACAGCTTACTAGTAGTATATATTCATTTGTATTTAATCTATTAACGTCATCTTGAAATAAACAATTTTCTTATAAAGTCACCTGTGTTTTATGCATATTTAAATACTTAAACACTCTTATTACCACTGCTGAAGTAATTAGCACTTAAATATATTTTAAAATTGACATGTTATATAAATTGCATAATTGTTATTACTATTTGCTATTCTTTGATCTTTAACAACCCAGATCCTTAGAATAATGGCTGAAATAAAAACAATAGGAAAACTATAGTCTAAATGTTCATTTCATTTGGCATAGACAAAAAGTTAACAATGTTAGCAATAACTAGACTATAAGAAGAAAAATAAAAGGAGAAGGGACAAGATCCAGCACTGGACATTAAAAGCAACACAATAAAAATAACAAATCTGAATAAATCCAAAATCCACTATATCTTAATGCCAAACTTTAGTACACACAGAGTGAGTGATTTCATCTGTTCCCATTCAGACTTCTTCAGACTCTGCCAGAAAAAAAAATCATCTCATAAAACAATAAAAAAAAAAATCATCATCTAAAAGCCACCCCATTATATTCCATCTTTATAATCAGTTCTTATACTTGGTCTGTAGCTTGAGACTGACAGATTTATACTATTTTATGAGATGAGGTTTCTTGAATCTAAGAGCTCTTGCACTCAGAACATTAATACAGAAGAGGTTGTCAACCTACCCACCACTACAAAATGCACATAGTACCACTACTCATACACATAGTATGCTTCCAATTCAAAAATCAACATGCACAAAGATATCTCAAAAAATCTAGTGAGACACCAGACACCTCCAAAATACAAGACTGCTACAACTAACAAAGTTCTCACAGCACCCATGACACATAGCAAAACCACTGTCTCATCTACCACGCCCTTACAGTGTAACACTCAAAAAACTATTTTTTTAGTCATTGGGGACACAATAGTGAGACACACTGATGTCCCACTTACCAGCTTGGAAAAAGTCACAGTCAGCTGCCTGTCCAGTGCCAGGATTTATCAGATCATGCATACACTCATGTCCTTCAGCAACAAGTGTCATTATGACTTTGTCATAGTTCATGTTGGAATGAACAACCTGAGATGTAGCTCACTGGACTATATGAAGAGACCCATGTTTGAGCTGTCTGAGTATGTGTCTCAGCAGGTATGTCCCTAGCCTTGAACAGCATACTACTCTCACATAAAATGATACCACAGTATAAACAAAAAAAAAAATGAGTGATTTCAATAATTGGCTTAGTTTTTAGAGTCATTCAAAGGGGATCCAACTTCTGTCAGCCTGGGAAGTCATGGTCAACAAACCTCTCTGCTTTGATAGAAACGGTTTGCACCTGGCACCTCTAGGCTTTTGGCTGATGTCAAAAACTCTTGCTTCCCCCAGTGCCTTTTTTTAGGTATAGTCTCAAAAACAAACTTAGCGACATGAAATTTGCCAATCATAACAAAATAAGATTAATGCTGCTAAATGCTAGGAGCTTAAACAAAAAACTACACAGCCAGGAAGCATTTCTATCACTGGAAGATGTTGATGTCTCTGCAGTCATAGAAACCTGGTTCAAGGCCTTATAAAATACTTTGACCTTGCAAGACTACAATGACTTCCATATCTTCAAACTGCAAAATGAACATGTGAGAACCAAAGAAGGCAGTGTTTCTATCTATATTAGAGATAAATTCACCTCCCATCGAATTAGACTGGACATCTCCATTGAGTTAGTCCCAGTTAATTTTACGGTTGGTAAGATACCTGTAGAACAGAGTGTGTGTTGTAACTTTAAGAAGCATTTCTAAATGATGCACATGCATATAAATACTGAACACATGCAGGCAACAGTGCCATTTTGAGAAAAAAAGCCAAAATGTGAGCATGTATGAATGTGGTAGTCAGTCTGTTTATAAGTTTATTTAAGTTTAACTTACAAAGCCTTAATCCTCATATGTTTGTAAATAGTAAAGCTACTTGAACAGAACCCAGCACTGTTAGTCTGTTTTGTCCTGACCAGAAGAGCAACATGGTGTCAGAAGAGGCATGTCTAAAAAAAAAAGAAAAACAAGAAAAGGCCAGAAATGAACTACTGGTAACAAAAACGTGCACACATGATTTACTTTGTAAAGAATATACAACAAAGCATTTGTAAGGCATACGATGGATTATTTATCGAATGAGTAGCACAAGAACATATTATTAATAAAACAAAAGGCACAAAATGCATTAATAATTAGATGAAATGTCCGGAGCCAATTATATCTGTGAAAAGAATTATCAGGGAAGCTCATAAGTGGTTCAGAATTGCATTGGGTTGGATTGCAAAACTAGCACAGTTAAGGCAAAACAAGCATGTTTAAAATAAAATGAATATGCTGAGAGTAAAACAAGCACAAAAAAGTGTAATGGGCATGAAATAAGATTAAATGAGCATAATGAATATGATAAAAGGGCAAAATAAGCATAAATTAGCATAGAAAAGAAAGGCGACTGCATGAGTAAAACAACTATATTTTGGGCATGAGCTGTTATTTCGCATTAACCAAAGCTATTCAAAGCATAACTACAGTTATTCGAAGTATCTTAGAGTGTGCAAAGTGTTTGCAGTGTGTGCTTTACCGTGGTTGGTTTATTTCAAAGAGTTTATTGTGTGCAAAGTGCAACTATTTCCTAAAGTGCAGTCAAAATACAGTCATTTTGAAAAGTTTCTTGTGCTGTGTACATTTATTCGCAGACTGCTGCCATTTTGAAGTGTTTCTTACACTGTACAGAGTTATATTTCAAAGTACAGCCATTTTGAAAAGTTTACTGTGCACTGTATACAGTTCATTTACATGTGCAAGCAGCTTGAAGTGTTTCTTACTCTGTCTGTTGCCGCATACAGTTTATTCGCAAAGTACAATTATTTCAGAGTGTTTCTTACACTGATAAGCTGTGGTTTCACAAGTACAGTGATTTAAAGAGTATTCTTGTGCTACAGAGACTTATTTGAAAAGTACAGTTGTTTCAGAGGTTTATTGTGCTATTGGGCATAGTTACAAGTCCTGGCATAAATTTCTGGCAGATATATATATATATATATATATATATATATATATATACATATATATATATATATATATATATATATATATATATATATACATATATATATATATACATATATATATATATATATATATATATATATATATATATATATATATATGTGGGTGTGTCTATGTGTGTATGATCATGCATTAATTCAAGGACCTTCACTAGTGTGTGTTGATATGGCAGAGGCATTTTGCAGAACCAGTTCATTTGTATTTGACCATAATATTGCAGAGAATTGGAGAGTATCTGAGCAGGAATATGACATATTTATACAAGCAGCTTTTTCAGATAAAGATGCACATACAAGGATGTTAATTTTGCTTAACTTAGCAGGATCTGAGGTGAGTGAAAGGGAGCGTTCATTTGTGTATACTCCAGCAGTATATACTGGAAAGGGGGAAACCATCAAATTGTTGTACCCACTGAGTCAAGAGAGGATCCTGGTGTTTGAATCATAAATTCAGAGAAATGTGCAACCCTCAGACAAATATTACATTAGAGAGGCATTTATTTTACATGAGAGTCCAAAGGCCAGGAGAAACTTTTGCAGCATATATTACTGACCAGAGAAATAAAGCTAAAATGTGCAGATTTGGTGCCTTTAAAGATGAGTTAATAAAGGGCAGGTTTGTGTGTGGTGTCAATAGTGCTGCAATGAGAAAGACTTTGCTTCATGACAGTGATTTAATGTTGAGCAAGGCTATAGAGATTTGCCAAATCCATGAACTCACAGAAAGACACATGAGTATGCTTGCAAGTGACAAAAGCATGGTTTTAGCAGGCTCCAGAGCAAACATAGACAGCATGCAACATGTGGCTAGCAGAAACAGGCCTATGCACATAGCAGCTGCAGCTCCAGCAGGATCTTCTGGAAGAACATGCGACTTTCCAGCAAATTCTAAGACTAGCTCAGTAGAACAGACATGCACAGTGCAGTGCAAGTGTGAATCAACAAACCCTAAGTCAAGCTTTATTGGTAATTGTTGCAACTGTGGTGCCAATCATGAGTCTAAAAGACAAAACCGCTTAGCATTTGGTCAACAATGTCACAAGTGTAAAAAATGGAACCACTTTCAAAATTTTTGCAAATCAAATAAGCCCCATTATGTTATAAAGAAAGGTCCCTCATAAAAGCAAGTTCATCATGTAGAAAGCTACTATCCTACTTTCTGTGCAGATGGTGTATCAGTGGTTGGTAAAAAGGTTGATGCAGTAGATTTGTTGGCAAAAAATGTAATGTTTTGTAGTGTCTTTATTAATGATAAATCCACCGAGTGCAAAGTAGACACTGACTCAAAGTGTAATGTTATGTCAGTGGAAACATTTGCTAAGGTGAGAGCTGGTGAGCAACTTAATTTAACCAATAGTGCAAGACTTGTTGTTATGGAGGTGAAGAAATTCAAACCAAAGGCTCAGTAATACTTTCATGCTTTTCAGCTGTGAACAGTTATTGCTTGCAATTCTACATAATTTGAAGACCTGTGCAGTTATTATTAGGTCTTAGAGACAGTTTGAGAATGAAACTGATTTCTTCTACCAGAGAAGTCCATCATGTTAGCACATGTCCTAGTTCTAGTTTCACTGATACCATTTTCTCAGAGTATGCTGATGTTTTCATCAATAAGTTTGGCAAACTTACCATTGTGTACTTCATGAAAACATACCCAGAGGTCAGCCCAGTGGTCAGACCAGCAAGGAGAATTCCAATAACCATGCAGAATAAAGTTAAGGTCCAATTAGATAAAATGGTGCAGCAAGGTGTGATTTGTCCAGTCACAGGACCAATGGAGTGGGTGTCTTCCATGGTAGCTGCTCATAAAAATAGTTCGGATGAAATCAGAATATGCATTGATCCAAGAGACTTGAATAAAGCATTAAAGAGACACAAGGTTCCTATTACGTTATCGAAATATAACATAATCGAACGGTCAAAAGATCAAAATGGACGGATTTTGAAACTTTTATTGTAGGGGCTGTGCCCCCCACACACACCCCACTAAATATATATTCCAACTTTGAGATCACATTACAGTGAGGAAAGGGCAAATATCCCAATCTTCACTGTACTGCGATCCCACAATGCAAACTTTGAAGTGCAGCCATTTTAATGTTTTGGCAGTTCAATTACATTATCTTTAAATAACATTATAGGAACCCAGGGACACCATCATCCTATGTGTACAGTAGAAGAGGTCACTGCCCTAATGCCAAATGCCACTTTTTTTTTCTGGTTTGGATGCAAAAGAGTTAATTTTGGCAAGTGATGCTTGATCACAAATCTTCACTACTGACTACATTCAGTACCACATTTGGCAGATGCAGATTCCTTAGGATGCCTTTTGGTCTAAATTCTGCAAAATATGTCTTTCAGTGTGCAGTGGAGCAAATTTCTTTGGGTTAGTCATGTGCCATAATTGTTGATTATTTATTGGTTGGAGGCAATGCAGAAGCAGAGCAAGACCAAAACCTCAGAAAAGTTCTGGACAAAGCATGTGAAGTGAACTTGAAGTTCAATCCTTTGAAGTGTAAATTCAGACACCCAGAAGTCACATATATAGGTCATTTATTTACCAGAACTGGGTTACGACCTGACCCATCCAAACAAGCAGCCAGTGTTGAGATGCCAGCCCCAGACAACGTCCAAGCCCTACAACATTTTATTGGTATGGTTAACTACTTGGGAAAGTTTGTACCTGATTTTAGTAAGTTATCAGCACCTTTAAGAGAGCTGACATGCAGACATTTTGCCTAGTCATGGTTGGAACAGCACCAGAGAGCATTTGACAGCCCTGGCAGAGAATTTCCAGTCCACTGACATTGCGATACTATGATGTCAATAAACCAGTTATTCTTTCTTGTGACACTTCAAAGTTTGGTCTAGGTGCAGTTATTCTCCAGGAAGCAGACCTGTTGCCTATGCATCTTGAACTCTTACCCAAACTGAAATGCAGTATGCACAGATTGAGAAGGAAGTTTTGGCTATTGTCTTCGCATGTTCTAAGTTCCATGATCATATTCATGGTCAAGCTATCCAAATCGAAGCAGATCATCAGCCTTTAGATACTATTTTAAAGAAGGCTATGCATACAGCTCCAGCAAGACTGCAAAGAATGATGCTTAAACTACAAAAATACAACTTCAAAATGGTGTACACTAAAGGCAAACTTCTTTATCTGGCTGATACTTATCCAGATTGCCCATAAATAATACGGATCAGCATGATGCAGAGAATTTTGACTTTGATGTCATGGAAGTGCAAATATTTTCTTCCACAAGATTAGATGAGCTGAGAGATCATACAAAGACTGATCCAGTTTTGCAAAAGCTAAACCACTTCATTAATGTCAGATGGCCATCAAAACAATCTTGTTTATGCCACAAGTGCAACCTTATTTTCCTTATCAAGATGAAATGTTGATGGAAGAGGGTATAATTTCAAAGGTCCTAAAATTGTTGTTCCTACTTTCTTACGACATGAGTATCTTCAGATTTTACATCGTAGCCACCCAGGTTCCAACTCTACCAAAAGATGGGTGAGAGGACTAGTATTTGGCCTTCTCTGTCAAAATACATTGATAAAGTGCTTTCCCCTTGTTCAGTGTGCAATAGTACTAAACTGCATTTGCAAAGAGAGCCACTTCACCTAAGCCAAATTCCTGAACTAACTTGGTCTACTGTAGCTACTGACATATTTGAGTGGAACAATCAGCATTATTTAGTGTTGGTTCAAATTGGTTTGAAATTGATTTGCTACCTAACCTAATGTCTAGTACTGTCATCACAAAACTGAGATGTCACTTCTCAGTACAAGGTAATCCACATAGAGTTATATCTGACAACAGTAACTAGTTTACCAGTCAATTGTTTCAGAGATTTGCTAAAGAGTGGGACTTTTCCATGTTATTAACAGTCCTAAATACCCACAGTCAAATGGTCTAGTTGAATGTGCAGTACAGAGTGCAAAGCAATTATTTGAGAGGTCAAAGCATGCCAATACCGATATCTTTTTTGAATCTACTCAAGTCTCAGAAACATACTCCGTGACGATTTACTTGGCTCACCTGCTCAGAGACTTCTATCTAGGGAAACTAAAACAACCTTACCTATTAGTTCCAGCTTATTGGTGCCTAATGCTAAAAGCAACAGAGTAATTAAGGCCCAACTGTTTAAAAAGAGATCTTTGCAGAAGTCCAATTATGACAACAAGAGCAGATATCTTTGTCCATTGCAAAAAGGAGAGATAATGAGGTTGCAAATGCCGAAAGGCTTTGACCGGATTTGTCAAGTGACAGGTATTTATGGCGGAGAGTATGGAATACAATAGAACCACAGACATGTTCTTCATGTACGAGAACCAATATCTCAGCATTGTCCCTATGATACAGACTCTAGATCTCAAAGCAATTCAGTCAATATTCCAATTGTGGAACATGTCTCAATAACAATTCCCATTCATGATGATGTCCCTGATGTCTCCAAAGATGAACATTCTGTAAAGGCAGTCCATGTTGCTAAACCTACATCCAATTTTTATATCATACAATTTGGTCATATCCATAGCCCCAGTGTGAAATACGCAGCAACCTGGATGTGATTGATTGTTTCATATGTACCTAGTTTTGTATAATTGCATGACAAAAGATTACTTCTGTGCAATTCCACGTCGGCCAATGTTATTGTTGTATGAGCAATTTCTCAAAGAGGGAGGATGTAGAACAGAGTGTGTGTTGTAACTTTAAGAAGCCTTTCCAAGTGATGACGTGCATATAAATACTGGGCAGGTGCAGGCAGCAGTGCCATTTTGAGAGAACAGCCAGAGTGTCAGCACATATGAATGTGGCAGTCAGTCTGTTTATAAGTTTATTTAAGTTTAAGTTACAAAGCCTCAATCCTGATATGTTTGTGTATAATAAAGCTGCTTGAAGAGAATCCACAAATGTTTGTCTGTGTTATCCTGACCAGACGAATGACAATACCCATTCAAGTCATAGAAAGTTATACATCCCCCTGCATGAGTCTTGACATGCCTACTTCACCAAACTAGAGATGATCCATATATTACCAAGCACTCTGGTTGTGTGGGATTTCAGTTATCCTGCCATCAACTGGAAAACTACTGTAGCCCAAACTCACTAGCACAAAAGCTCCTTGCCTTTATCTCAAATGCCCTGGAACAAATTGTTCTTACTTCGACAAGAGGAACAAACATACTAGATTTGGTCTTCACTAACATGTCAAACAGATGCACTACTGTAACTGTCAAGCCCTCATTAGATAAATCTGGCCACAAATCAGTCACCTCTTTGCTGACACTAACACCAGAACTCACAAAGGGTGAAATCAGACTAAAAAACCTCACCAGGGCAAACTATACCCTCCTAGGTGAAGGTATAAATGCATTCTGAGCCCCACCCCCAGCTGGAAGTGATAAATACACTGTGGCTTACATTAAAGCCCTGTACAAATGCTTGCATAAGTGAATAGACTCAGCTGAACCGTAAAGAATAAAAGCCATTGCCCCGAGTAAAATCAAGCTGCCATGGTGGACATCTAGAATAAAAAAACTTTAAAAAATGCAAAAAGTTGCTGTCCTTGAAAACAAAGGCGAGACCCCAACAATGAAAAAGCAGCCTTCTCAGCCTCAACAGGCAAATAAGACAACTTGCCAAATCTTCTAAGGGCCTCTTTGAAAGAAAAGCTTAGCTAGCATTGCCAAGGATAACCATAAGGCCTTCATAGTTATGTATGTAGCCTAAACGGTAGGACCCAAGCATGTGCAGAACTAGTGAGTGACCAACAGTATCACATAGACTGACCCCACAGAGATAGCAAACCCACTAGCAGATAGATTTGGTATGAATTTCACCTCCTATCCCCTCCAAATCCATCATAAACCTTGAAACAACCCTAGCCACCCACCCTACATATCTGAAGATCAGGTTATCAAAGCCTTCAACAAAGTAAAAACACAGCTTCTATGGGAACAGACAGCATCCCAGGCTGTCTTCTAAACAGGTTAAAACATGAACTAGCATCAACATTAAGTACTCTTTCAGTCATAGTCTAACCACATGTTTTGTTCCTGCCAAATGGAGAACAGCAATGGTTTTTCACCTCCACAAAGATGGCCTAGTAACACACCCAGTGAATTATAGACCCATAAGCCTGACTAGCCTCATATGTAAAGCCATGGAATGTATAATTACTGACCTCATAAATAAAGACATAGATGACCTCCAAACTCTGGATCCTACCCAATTTGGCTTTGTCAAGGGAAAATCCTGCCTTTTAAATGTTATGGATATTTTTTGAAAATGTAACCAGGGCCATTGATCAGGGCAAATCTGTGTGCACAGCATACCTTGACTTGGCAAAGGCTTTTGACACAATCCCACACTCAGGCGTTACTGATAAACTTAGCAAACTGAATGTAAACCACTTTGTAAAATGGGTTACTAACTGGCTCACAAACCAGGCAGACACTATCAAAGCGGGTGACTCCACATCAACCAGTAGGCCTGTTACCAGTGGGGTGCCACAGAGGTCAGTGCTGGGTCCCCTACTGTTTGGTATATATATTTCTCAGAAGTTCAGGTCAAAATTAAGGGGTTGTGACTGTCAACGTTTGCAGATGACTGCAAACTGTGTGCAGGTATTGAATATTCAAATGATGTCATTATACTCTAGGATGGTCTTACACAGACCAATGACTGGTGTCTTAGTCACGGTCTCATACTGAATGCAAAGAAATGCATCATCATTCCCTTTAGCACAATGTCCCTTTGTGCTATCAAATCAATAACAATGCCCTAAGTACCCACAAATTGGTAAGAAACTTGGGTTCACAAGTTGATCTCGACCTTAACTTCAACCACCATGTGTCTACTATAGTAAGGAAGGCTTTCTATGTAGCACACATGATTAGTAAAAGTATCACCTCGAGAGCAAATTTTATAACTCCGCTGTGCTTGGCATTAATCCAGCCCATAATTGAGAATAACGCCATATGTTTGGCATGTATGGCACAAAGCACGTGCAGCAATTGGCGAGAC
This sequence comes from Protopterus annectens, assembly GCF_019279795.1. Taxonomy (NCBI): domain Eukaryota; kingdom Metazoa; phylum Chordata; order Ceratodontiformes; family Protopteridae; genus Protopterus; species Protopterus annectens. Next base: position 230,386,777 of record NC_056739.1, read on the forward strand.
CTCAGAGGTTTCTAACAAAGAAGATCAAGGGACTCCAGCACATGCTGTACACAGACACACTAAAGTCCCTGTCACTTTAATCTGTATCATTTACACTTCTTATGAAAGACTCACGCTTGGCTTACAGAGCAATCTCAGACCCAAACCTAATGAACTTGCTGCATATCCTTAAATCAAACGGGACTAGTGCTACCTGTTACAGGGACCTAAATATGGCCTGCGACTTAAATAGGACATGCTGGAAGGATAGATTTATCTCCCAGCACCTGCTGCATCTTTGGAATAGTCTACCTATTCATGTGATACAGAGCACCTTTATGACAGTATTCAAAAGGAACCTGGACGAGTGGATGGAGCACCATAAATTCTTAATGGGAATAGCATTTGGACATGGGCAGTCAATACTAAATGCAATCTTGGGTATTAACATATCTATGGCATATTGGGATGAAACATGTATGTATGTGTGCATATGTGTGTATACACACACTCACACACGCACACAGACATGCATATATATATATATATATATATATATATATATATATATATATATATATATATCTATAAACACACACACACACACACACACACACACACACACACACACAGACATAAATAGATCTACTTCAAGTGATCAACCTTCTGAAATGCTGAATGTCACATGATTGAGACCATATAACCAGCATTTCAGAAGGTCAGTCAGTGTGAATGGAGATCGCCGTACATTGAGGAATAGGAAATTTGCCATTTTTCTCAATGTAGTGCGATCTCAGATGTGGTATATTTAATTAGCTTGTCCCCCTGAAAAAAAATGTTTTTCTTTTATTTTTTATTTTTTTATTTTAGTTTCGACCTTCCAAAATGTTAGTCATATGATCTCAGCCATATAATGTTCAGCATTTTGGAAGGTCTATCAACTGAAGCAGAGAGAGAGAGAGATAGAGAGAGAGAGTGAGACAGACATACAAATACACACGAGTGTGTGCACAAATATATATGGGTGCATGTTTAAAACACACTTTGTCCCGGCTGAAATAGAACAGAGTTTAGTAGCTTAATAAACATTGCAGACACCAGATCTAAAAATGGCTGTCTCATAAGGTTAACTTTATACCTAACAAAGTACAAACCCAGCTTAAGTAGTACCTTCTGGCATTTTCTTTCCATCAACAACTCACATATTTTGACTGACAATTGTATCATGCAATAATTCTTAATTCCATCATTTGAATGACAGTTCAAATTATACATTGGTAAGCACATTTCCATGATTTAATGCTATAACACACTATAACTTCCTTCTCATACTACTCCATTTATTACAGAATTGTATATTCAAGGTTACAAGCACAGCGGTCATTGGCCTATCAACAAGTAAAACACGCAAAGCAGAACTAAGACCTGCAATGCACAGTTGTATCATGATACCTGAAACATCTCTCACAGAGCAGAAGTAAACAATCTGGACTAGCTTGCTTAGAAGTTATGTCTGAACTTTTAATGAATAAAATTCACTTTGACAATTGTACATTAACACTATTCTCTTACTCTCTTACCTAATATATATCTATATGGGTCTACTTCATATGATCAAAAGCTCATATGACTGACACTCATGTCACCAACACCAAAACACCTAAAGCTCAAAACACCAAAAACTAATTTGGGCGAAACTCATAACATCGACACATGAAATTCACAGCATTATGCCCTTTCCCCACTGTAGCACAACCCTGGAGTTAGAATAAATAGTTAGGGTGTGTGTGGGGATAGATAAATGTTGTCATTTTTGTTATAACTATCCACATGTATGTTTAAAATGTATTATGTATGTGGGGGGCTTTGCATCCCACACCCCCAATGTGGAAGGGGCTCTACCCCCACACCCCCCCTATCTATTTATTCTATCTCCAGGGTTGCGTTACAGTGGGGAAAGGGCATAATGTTATGAACTTAATGTATCATGTTATGAGTTTCGACCAAATGAGTTTTCGGTGTTTTGAACTTTAGGTGTTTTGGTCTGTCTGAAAAGTTTGTTGATCATATGAGCTTTCGATCATATGAAGTAGACCCATCTAGATATATATATATATATATATATATATATATATATATATATATATATATATATATATATATGTGTGTGTGTGTGTGTGTGTGTGTATGTATATATGTATATATATATATATATATATATATATATATATATATATATATATATATATCAATAGGCAGATAAATACAGATATATAAACAATATGTTGAACAAGGAAACACTCTGATCAGCAAACACTAAAAAAAAGCTGTATCAAATAGTCTTTGCCAGCAGCAGTCTTTGGTATGGGATCTCATTTTTGAAATATTGGAGTTAGTATATATAATTAGCAAGGGGTGTCAGGAGAAAACCCTTCATGTGGCATGCAGGGAGCTTTCTCCTCCAAATAAAGTAAATGTCGTTTTTCATATTTTTCGATCATTTTAGATTGGCTCTAAAGGGATCACTCTTTTTTTTATTTGCTCTTGTGATCATTTAATATTTCACAAAATACTCATATTTATATATATGTATATATGATTATATAATGAATGGCCAAAATGTGTGACACAAACACATGGATCAAGCACACAATACATCAGAAAAGGAAATGTGTTTGCTTTTCTCAGGTACTACCCATAACACTACCACATATGCAGCTCAAATTTGTCTGAATGCTAGTAATGTTATGGAAAATACTTTTTTTTAATATAAGCTGCACGTTAGTTTTAGGGGAATGGGCAGGGTTGAGGTTATCACTGATTACTTAGGTAGGTACGGGGTGCTTTACACATGTACTTGTGAGATAATTTTTATACACACGCACACACTCACACACACACACACACACACACATATATATATATATATATATATATATATATATATATATATATATATATAAATATATATATATAAACAAATGAATGAATGTCACAAGTAATTTACAAGGAGGTTATCTAACAACAGATTCCACCATAATGTTTAAGTATTTTATCAACAATTGCTCAGAAGCTTGCTCTTAAAAGAGATTGACAGGAACACGACAAAACTATTATGTAGTTTTAAAAGTTTGCCTAATTTTTCAGAAATATAGTTTGAAACTCTATTGAATGTTCTGAGGTAGCAGCACTGAATATCAAGCGTGATTAATACTTTTACTGCACTGTTAACTGTAACTGTATGGTCTGTCTTAAAAAGTTAATAGTTCATATAAATAAGTGATCCATGTTACAACGTACCTTTTGCTCATCCCTGTATTTTTATGTCACAGATGTTGCCTCATGGTTTTCACCAGTCCCTCACAATTATTTGTGTATTTCCTGGTAAATCACTGATGATAGGAGTCTGTCAGTAATGACAGACATTAATGTTTTATATTTCCTTTTGTTCAGAAAATACATGTTGATACAAAACTTGTTATTCTAGTAACTTTTTAACTTAATGTAATTTAAAAACTGTCCCTGACTCTAAGCCTTTCTTCTCTATATTATTTTTGGCTGTGCCCATAACTCTTGAGTAACAACATTAAAAGTTATATGTCTAGGCTTTTTGCATGCCGACATGGAACACAGACACCAACATATTTGATTGAAAAACCTCTTCTTTCTACCCATTTATATAGTGGCATTTTAAATGTGATTATCACGTTGGGCTGTCTTATATGTATTTGAAGTCTTCTCCACAGCTTTAGTATAAATGCTGAAAAAAAGTCTGCTTTCTAGTATTCCTAAAGGTGGGAACAGCACAGGAATGTGCAATATGTCTACTTATTTTTATATTTACCTTCAGCTTTAGAAGCCGGATTTCTCTTAAAGTTACAGTTTGCAGTGTTGTATAGGCTGTGCTTAATTTCCATCTGAAGTGTCAGTAGTTTATAATGTATAGTTAAAATCTTCTAACATCAAGGAATATAGAAAATAACTACATGATGGTATTAGTTTTGAAAAATTGTAAAACATCAAAGTAAACTCCAGTACTCCAGAACATAGCCTATAAAACTTTGCATCTCTTCCCTGTCAGTGTAACAAAGCCCATTTTGATTAAGCTCTGATATCTGGGTTTGTAACTCAAGCTGCCTTGGACCTATCTTCAAACACATTTTGGGCTTGATTCCCAGCCCAAGGACCACATGGTTTCCCCAAGACTTACTACTCAAACCAGCCTGACCATCCTGTAAAGGCCACTGAAATAGAACCATGCGGAATAATGGGGTAAGCAACAACATTTTTGCTTTTGAGTTAATGCTTCAACATGGATAGGTGGGAATAGGCCTCTTAAGCTGATGCCTAAGTGATACTCTGTGTCGGTGAATGTCAAATAAATAGGAGAGTCTTACCACTCCACCCTCCTGCTTGGCTTGAGGGCAACCAGGCTTACGGGAAAGCTTTCCTTGTCCTCTAAGCAAAGTGACTGAAAACAGTATCTCTGGCTTTACAACCAATTTACTGAATAAGAAGACAAAATATCTGATGCCAAAATCAATACAACATCAAAGTCAACTCAAAAACATCATTACGTAGCTTGTGAAACTTAACAAATATTGCCAGATAGTGTGACCAAGTCCATTCTCACTACATTTTGTGGTCCAGGTGCATAACACAAGCTGCTTCAGACCTGCTTACAGACACCCTTTGGGCTTATCTTACAGCCCAAGGACCACTTATGTAGCCCAAAACCTAACACACAAATCTATCAAACCACACAGGAAATTCAGCTGTGGGAAACACAAAGGGCAAAAGCCACAAAATGGCCACCAGCATGTAGGCCATGCCATTCCTCTCAAAAGTCCTCTCCTCTAGGTTATTTGATGTCACATAGCAGAACTGCTATCCAATGTACTTTTAAAGTAGTCCTCAATTGATAAAGTAATGTCCAGACTGAATAAATCAAATTCCATGCAGTGTGGGTGTACTCCGTTAGGGTTGTAAAAGTCTCTTTCAAGCTTAGCCATCTCTTTGTTTTCAGTCATCTGTACGCCAGTTTGGACAGCTGCTCTAGCCACACTGCAATTGATAAATTGTCTGTAGACTTTGTTCACTGCAATATTCCTGGCCACTGGAGCCTCAGCATAATCGATGACCAAAATAAAACCAACTCAGGATACAACAAACGGAGTCTGCTTTTGATCTGACAAAATTCTGGCAAAAAGAATTTTTTTAGGGACTGCAGTTTGGTCATTCTCCCATAAGAAGAAAAACATGCACCCTGAGTAACATTTAACTTTTTGACAACTGGCACCACACCTCACAGAATTGGACCTCAACCTCATCACCACAATAAACAGAACCTGCTGGAGGGACAGGTTCCTAACCTAGAGACTACCCATACTCTGGAATAAACTCCTCATTCATGTCAACCAGAGCACTTAACTAATCCTCTTCAAGAAAAATCTTGATGAGTGGATGGGTAATAGTAAATTCACCCTGAGGATCATTTCAAGAGCCTTGCTCAATAGGAGCACAAGGAACTAACGTCCGGCAACAAGACGACTGGGTATGTTCTTGGGCTAGGCTTGTGTTGGCTCCAGGGCCATTAGCCTAGTACTCACCTATGAACCTATGGAACTAAGACAGCCCAGACAAATCAAAACAATGGACTACAGAATGATTGTGTTCTAATGACCCTTTATGCCCTGTTGGCTGAGACGACCCTTGACAACCTGCCCTTTGGATGTAGGAATGTCCCAATATTCAGAGATTTTTTCTCCCTGTAATGCAAACCCACTGTATTACTGCCTAATACAAGATAAAAAGGCTTCATTCAATCACATTCCATCCCTTTTCAGCACTTTGGTGCATAGACTACAGCAAGATTGTATAATCAGAAGGAAATTCTGCTAACTTGCAAACATTCTCTCCATATCAAAGTAGCAACCCAAATAGTAAAAATCTCTACGAAGGTAATATTTTTACTCCTAGAGGCTGACTAAGATTCAGGCCATTCTACAGTGACTTAACTCACATTGGTGCATAGGTAAGTACTAGCCTAGCTGCCTTTGTGGGCCATTTTAAGCTTAGCCAGTTTTCCTTGGTGAAATTCAAACTCCAAAATACCCTCCTTACCTGACTCTGGCCCATATCTGTGAATAGCTAGAGTTCAGTGAATGAAACCCATGGGGATTGCCAAACTGACACTTAATTAATTTGGTTCAAAAAGTTATACCATAGGTGAAGATCCTTTTTAACTCTGTATGTTAAGCATACCCTATGGTTTTTGGGTTTGGTATTTTTTAGCATGTTAGATGTAGAATGTAGAAAGGTCTTGCCTGGGGCTATGGCTTTAAAGGCAAAATTCAACAATCCATGGAGCTGCATGACTTCCCCAATCCAGATTTTTCACTCTCACAAAATGTTTTTTTGATTGCATAATTGGGATGCTCCAGTTTATACTGTGGTAGTTTGAAAGAGTGGAACATCAACTAATAGGCCTAAAAATATAAATTCCTGACTTGGCCCTTCCAACATATCCTCAGCCAAAGGTACCCCCAAATTATCACAAAGTTCCATAAATGTTGTCATCCCTTCTAGGGCTCCTTCTTTACCTTCACCTACAATCAAGAAGTCCTCCTGATAGAGCATCAAATATTGTTGGGTGCATCTGCTACCAGCACCAATGCATGGCAAAGCTAAACGTTTTGAAAGTAACACATGCCACTGAGCAGGGTACAAATGGTGATGAATCAGCCTGTAGTCCCCTTCTTTCTTTTTAGAGACCAGTCTTAAGGGGAAATTTTTAAAAGTAGGCTGGGGAAAGAGAATTGGCCACTCTACCTGCTAATACTTCATTTGAAATGAAATGAGCAGGTTCATCTTCCTGTCCTTTATAGAGAAAAGATTTTTAACCAGTCTGGAATCAAACAGTGCTGAAAAAGCAATATCAAAACCCTTTTGAAATCTCTTGATAATAAATGTGGCTTTTTCTCTATCAGGATAACCTGACAGTAATAGAGCCAATTTATGTAGTTTGACTAGGAAGACATAGGGTCAAGCTTGTCCCGTTAATACAATAAATCTGTAATGATGAAAAGGCTGTTTGCCCTTGACCTGGTCATCCTGCAGTGAGGTTAAACTATTCTCTTGATGAAGAGGAATATTATTATATGTGAAACCTGCCTGAATTATACTAACATCTAGCACCTGGGTGAGTCTTTCTACATGAACAGCATAAATGAGCAAATCTACAAATGGACAATAAAATCTTCCACTGTTGAAAGCCTGACAAAATTTTCCCTTTCCTTGACCTCTAATGAAGGATTTAATGCCCTTAATTTATTAAATTTGTTATCATACAGTGACCATACTGTACTTCTCCTAAGGAAATACATTATCAATGATAATGCCAGTAAATACTACGAAACCCAAAGCCTAAGTGTCCAGGTTCTTGCCATCGTCTTTACAGAGGCCCTTTTCCTGATGGCTGCTAAAGTTCTAGCCAAACTGTTTGCCCCAGTATTCTCCACATCGATTATACCACAAATATCTTCTTCATTAACTAAATCAAATAAGTCTAAAAAATCCCCTCTAATGATTTTTTTTCTTTAATGATTGCAAGGACATGAGCTGTGATATGCAACCCCGGAGTTGTCTCACAAGCCACATTCATAAAGGCCATTGGAGGTAGAAAGGTAGAAATTGAGTTATGTTAATATTTGTGTCCAACAATGTGTTCCTGTTTGCAAGTGCAATGGGGGTCAACCCTATACACCTAACCAGCTAAAGGATGTGCTGTATTATGGGTCAGGTAAACTTCCTGCTGATGACTAGAATTTATTTGGATGGTGGTTCCAAAATACTTTTTTAGGGTCAAATCAAATATTCTGGCTTTATCTTCATAAGCAAGAGAATTAATAAACTCTTCAAGGTATTCCTCCAGTTGTTGCCCTCTGTCCATTAGAATTAATTCTATCCCCCCTATCCCATGCATCATTACCTTCAGCTTCAGGGTTGCTTTCAACTGTGGTGCTGGGATTCACTAATGGAGTTGTTGTATCCTTTTAATCCTTCTCTAAGACTTCTTAGCAGTGGTGTCATCCAACATGGGCTCAACTTCCACAAATGGTGGGTCTCTTTTCTTAGAAAGTGAACCTTGATCAGGGGTCTGTGCTGCTTCCAAATCACTAAATAGCCTTGAGGTTCTTGTGTTGTTCAGTTCCATCAGTCCTTCCCTGTGGAGATGAGGGTCCTGAACATAAAAATAAACATTTAGTACTGAGCCAATGATGGGTCACTACTCACCTGATAGAATAGAAGAGAATTAACTGGCAGTGGCCATGCTTCCCACACCCACTCACAAAGACATACACACACACACACACACACACACACACACACACACACACACACACACACACACACACACACACACACGTCTTGCACTTGTATTAGAATGTTTGTACAGTATTTCACCACAAAAACACCACCCACACATTAACCAACTATCTTAACTCTCAATGATTTAATGTCCAATATTTAACTTAACCTTCCAATGACAGCAAATGTTGTTTTGCAGCATCTTAATAAATTTACTACTAATTTGAAAATATCAACAATTACAATGAAGTGGTGCCCAGCTCGATCTGGGATGCCTTTAATGACCCACATTCCTTTGAAATGTTCTGGGGTCTTTCTTTTCTTACTAAAGTTACTTCCAACCATACTAGAAAAATCTCTCGACACAAAACAAAAACAAACATCCAGGAACACCCATAACCTGCTCCCCAGAATCCCAAAACACACAGCACACCGCAAAATGCAAAAACAACCATGGAATGCCATTCACTACATCATTAATCTCTACAAAATCAACAAATCTCTCTTGTATTTCCCCTTTATTACCTAATCAGTTCTCAACTATGCAGACTGACACTTCAAACAGAATCTGTCCAAAGACAGCTCCACTGCAATCATCCCCTATCCCACACAACCCCCCAGCAAAACACAACATCCATGCACCTCCTTGCCAGATGCTTCTTTTTTTTTTTAATATTATTTATAGTTTACAAACACAATGAGAATCAAACTCTGCACCCTCTGTCTGTGAAGTGAACACCTAAACCAGTCTACCAACCTCATTGTCATGTTATCTGCCCTTGCAGGCCACCTGAATTTAAACTACCCATTATATTGATAACTAGCTTTGTATCTTGTGTCTGTAAGGTAAATTAATATGTAAATTTAAAGCAATCCATGTTATATTATATCAAACTAGCTCCCAGAGGAAGTAGGAGGTGCACCATCACTGCCGGCTGGGCAGTTCAGGAAAAGGAACTAAAAATCAATTATGCGCTTTTTTTTTTATGAACACACACATTATATATATATATATATATATATATATATATATATATATATGTATATTACCAACAACTCCCAAACTCCTACCACAGCTTAATGAATATCCATGTCCTCAGCTGAACACCCGCTGATACACAGCTCCATTAAGAGAAACAGGATCACCACAAGCTATGTATATTCCACATCTTCTGAACTGGCCTTCTGTCTTCTGAGCTGATGCCAGAGTAACATTCTGCATCAGTAGGTACCAAATAATTGGGGGAAACTTACTCATCTGCCCTTCTGCTCCCCTCAAGGATAACCAGGTTTACAGGTAAAACTTCCTTGGAGTTATTCACTACTGACGGATGGATTAGGCTGATAAATATTCTCACAGGAATCTCTGAGTCCCTGGATAAAATAAATAAACAGTCCTGGTAGATTGTGTTCTTTATTATAGGCAATTTATAGATGCTTTTCTGCATGAATTCTGTAACCTGATGTTTCATCCATATACCAAGATCTTTAATGTCTTCTAATTTAAGTATAATATTTCCACAAATTTTCATATTCATCAAATGCTACATTGCTACATTACACCCTTGTCACTTTTCACTTATTTATACTGAAGGCTAGTCCTGCTGAGGTCATCTCAGCTGTTCAGGTCTTCATGTACCTATTTAAAAATATATCAGATGGTCTAGTAGCAAAGCTTCAGTTTTGCAACTGCATATTTATAAAGCCTACAGTTTAGATCAAGTGGAATAGTGGAAAAGGTGATATTGTACATAATATGCCCCAGAACAGAACACTGAGGTTTCCCAGGTATTTTGCTACTCCATTCTGATTGTATATTCTTATGCCCCTTTGTTATTTAAGATAGCAACTTCCCCTCACTTAACTGTAAATTAATTTATTTCAAGTCTCCATAGTGATCAAAAACTTTTGCTAGATCAAGATAAACTACTCCAAACCCATGGCCAAGGCCTTGCACACTTGGCTGCAGAAATTTGTAATTTGGTGTAGGTAGCACACACTTCCGTGACTTCATCTTTATATAAATCAGTTAATGGTGTGTAGCTGTTTAACACTTTCATGTCAGTGCTCAGACATATCTCAAAACATTTACCGATCCTTGATGGCAGACTAGATGGTCTGTAGTATTCAAACACTTTTACTCCTCCTACCTTATGTATAGGTACAGTTTGTGAAAGCTGCCACTCTGTAGAGACAATTCCCTTAAGTAGAAATTAATTGTTTTTGTAGTTGTTGAACTAAATTATTTTCGAAGGTACATATAACTTGGACAGGCAGATTATCTTGTTCTGTACTTGATTGTTTCAGTCCAACCAGAGATTACGTCACCTTAACCATACTGAGTCTCACCTAGAATTTTGCTGACCACAGCTGTTTAAAATCAGCAGTGCTGATCTTTGCATACTGTCAGTGTATGTAATAAAATCTTAAGCAATTTCAGATAAATTAGTGGTAAATGTGTTGTGAATTAGAGGGCCAACATTGATAGTTTTGTCTGAGAATGCACATAATTAAAGTAGGAATTGTTCTTATCCTCAGCTGGTAATAATGAGTCCGAAATGGATGTTTAGGTTGTACAATAGTCCTTTTTTACAAATGTGTTTGCACTGCTTAACCTTGTTTTATTAATTATTTATAAGTATTATAATTGAGATGTATGTGTCGGTATTCATGGGTGTAAATCACCTTAGTTCTGTGAGAATATAACCTTATTGTTATCTTATTAGGGCATTTTGGATGTAACTGTATTGTTTGCATTTATTGCAATCTCAGGAAATTGGTATCACACATAAAATAAAACTGACGTACTCAGTACTGAACAGATCTGCTACATAAGACTGATCAAAGAATGTCAGAAAAAAATTGGGCAAAGAGTATAAAAGCAAAAATAGAAAACAACAAATAAAGTTAGGTGGTTTATCTGATGAGGAACTGTAAGAGATACTGCATGCCACAAAAAGGAACATTAAATGTATAACCTGACTGCAAGCTAAGGTGATGTTTACCTCTCATTCTAGCATTTCCTTTAATCACAGTGCCGTGTTGATCAGTGGCCTGTTTCTATTTCCCTTATGCACTGTTGTCTTTTAACTGCCTTCCACCTTCTTGATTCCCTTCCCATGTTGCTTTCTAGAAGAATATTGTACATTTAGTTTTCCACTCTTTGTGCTGAAGATTCTTTCTTCACGTAACAAGAATATACAAAATATTCTAACATGATTATCAGTTTAAATAAAAACATGCTACTGTCTGCAATTTCAAAGATACTTTATAAAAAAGCAATATTTGGAAAAAGAGAAGGTAAGTAATATAGCCTATCAACTCTAAAATAGTTGCTGGCTAGTTTTATATCATTAATTCCAATACAAAGGTAACTAGTAACTCTGAGTCTGCACCTTGATACATCAGAGTACCAGAATGTATGCGGCTTGGTAGTACCATAAAGTTGGCTTACATATTAGGCCTCAGATCACACCTGGGTGTCCGTTATTTCCACAATACCACATATCTGGGAGGGGGGTATTATTGCACTTGGAGAATGGGCTATCTGTAAAATTATTTTTTGTGTTTGTTTCTTTAATTACTGTGTGTGTGTGTGTGTGTGTGTGTGTGTGTGTGTGTGTGTGTGTGTGTGTGTGTGTGTGTATATATATATATGTGTGTGTGTGTGTGTGTGTGTGTGTGTGTGTGTGTGTGTGTGTGTGTGTGTGTGTGTGTGTGTGTGTGTTTTATAGTTCAGATGTAAAAACGGTTTCTCTGCCTAATGAATCCAACTTGCTTTAGTATATGTGAAATATATGCCGGAGGAAGTATTTTACATCAACAATATAAGTTATTTAAGTATTTACTGTATACACACACAAAGATATACACACATTCAGAAGCACAGAAATACAATTACATACACATACATATTAAAACACAATCAGACAGACTCTCACACACCCATTCAGAAACAGACAAGCAAACATAAACACATACATATAAACCCACACAAGGCACTTAACAGCCCCTTTTGTTGTATATGAACACAGATTCAGAATTCCCCTTGTGTGCAAATAAATGTGAAAAATAAATAAAAAATAGAATGCAAGGCATCGGTGACCCCCCCCCCCCCACACACACTCACACACACACACACACACACACACACACACACACACACACACACACACACACACACACACACACACGCACATACACACACGCACACACGCACACACACACACAATCTATTATCTGTGGTTTAACTGCTGATTGATATTTTAATGCAGTGATAATTAGTCAGTAAATAATGAAAGACTGATTTACATACCTCCTTGATGTTTAGTAAACCCGGCCATGGTGGTGCAGTGGTTAGTGTTGTTGCCTCACAGCAAGAGGTTCTTTGGTTCAATTCTAGGCTGGGGTGTCTTCTGTGTGGAATCTGTATATCCTCCCTGTCGTCACATGGGTTTCATTCCAAAGCCATGCAGTAGGTGGATTGGGCACTTTATAAATTTGCCCTAGGTGAGAGTGTGTGTGTGAGTGAGTGCTGTGAATGAGCTACCTTGGCAGGGTTATCTACCTGGCGGTGTAAACCTTAGCTTGAGATGATTGTCACTGGGATGCCACACCCTGACCCCATGTGCAAAATGGGAAAAAGGGGTTATGGATGGAATAAAGTGCTTGTTGAGTCAGCAGTGTCCCTTGTCTATCTCAGTTATGCTTTCATGCGCACATACATTCAAACATGCAAAGGAAAACACACACCATCTATCCACAACTCATTTTTCCCATTTTCTGTGCATGGTGTTGGGGTATCACTTCAACAGTGGCAATCATCTAGAAGAGCCAAGGTTTGCACCACCATATGGCTAGCCCTACTGCAGTAGTTCTTCCATACCACACAATCACATGCACCCTCATGCCTATGGCCAATTAAGAGTATTCAATCCACATACTGCATGTCTTTGGAATGTGGGAGGAAACTGAAGCACTCGGAGGAAACCCACACATATACAAGGAGGACATGCAGATCCCACACACAAGACACCCTGGATGAGAATCAAACTGGGGAGCCTCTTGCTGTGAGGCAACAAAACTATCTGGTGTGCCACTGTGATGCCCATGTTTTTAATTTTATTTTTTATTTTTATTTTTATTTTACTCTTGCTAAGCAGCAACACATTGCTCAGCAGGCATAAAAATGGCAGCTGTTTGCATTTTAACTGCCTAAGCTTCACTGCAGCTTAATACATTATCATGAATTGGCAGACTTGTTTTTCAACATTACATTACATGTGTTTCCATGCCATGCTGGAAAACCTTCATTCTCCTTTCAGGATTTAATGCACAGTTTACACATTTTCTGTACAGTGATTAGATTAGAGCTGGGAATATTTAAGCATGGCAGATTTTTTCAGACACTTATTTTTCCTGGGCTTCAACTATGGCAGGAGAAAAATGATGTAAATGCAGTCACATTCAGTCTTCTAATCTAGTAAATCCAATCAATGAAAAGATGAATCCGTCCGGAGTAAATGCTCTAAATTAGCAGCAAAAATACCTCAATAAAAACGTGTTGTTAGAGCAAAGCAATGAAGGGGTACCACCAAAGTTCCGTAGCCAATTGACTCAACTGATAAACAAATCACTCAGGCGTAGTCCAAAGATAAAAGCCAAGTATTTATTATAATAGACGTCGGTTAGCGCTTTCGCTAAAAAGCTTCTTCAGACCTTTATATGAACTACAAACATCCAATGCTGTTTAAATACATAAGATATAGGCGCCAAAATGTAAACAGCCAATAAAAACACAGAATTCAAAATAGAACTACAATATCAGCAGCTGAACCAAGTATAAAGGTTCCATAACTTCAAAGCATCCCTATAATGTATAAAGGATGTCAAATTAAAACATTAATAAGACATATATTAATTTAAAATAAGAATAAAAAATACATATACAATATATAATATATAAATATATCCGTAGATGTGTATATATGTAATTGATAAACAAAACCATATAATAAATATGTAAGGTTTGGTATGCATGTGTACCAACTCCATAAAAACATGCAATGAATATGAGGAATGTATACCTATATGATAAGAAATATATGAGGGATAAATACACTGAGCTGTTCCACCTGGCATAGATATTACAAGGTGGTTCATCTATGAGATCTCAACCTCCTGAGCTTTATGTTTTAATTTGACATCCTTTACTTTACTATTAGCTTTGGTTCCTAGGGGACTCAGAGTACTCAAGATGCCGACCACGGCTACTTTGCATCCAGAGTTGCTGTTCGAATGGCAGCAATTAAATATCGAGGTAAGCCTCAATTATATGAGGTTAATGAACAGGTACTTTGATCCCATTGAAAATGTTTTGAGACACGACGTACAGTCTCAATAGTCAGCGATTTACGCTGCTTATCCTGCATCTTATGTTGACTCAGCACTTAATTTAATATTGGACAATGTTTTACAGTACGAACGACGTCTATATAATCAAAATAGGGATAAATTACAGAGGGACAGTGATGACTTTAGAGTCGGTCACATTTTTACTTGGCCTAGGAACAATGTTACCTCGGACCATCAACGTAACAAGACTGGTAATGGACACAGTGCTGCCACTTCCCAAGAGGAGGGGGCTAGACCAGATGATGTAAATGTGACTGATCCAGCTATTTTGAATAATGTTATCAATACTGTAAGAGATTGTTTGACTGATGTTGGTGATGTTTCAGTGAATAATGATATGTCAGTTAGCAATGTTGGCACAGTTAGCAACGCTATTGATACAACACACGATATGTTGCAAGAACCAGTAGTACGGAGAAAGAACAATAGTACTACAGTAGTTTCCATTGATAATGTTTTAAACACAGACAATAGTGGTGTGCCGAACACCAGCACAGCTCTCTCTTTTAATAGCAGGAACCCTTTCCCAATCCGCTCGTTCATCAGGGAGGCGCAGACGCGCTCTGTCAGCAGGGGCCGTCAGAAACGGAAATTATCTCCGAGTCGCCAACACAATGGGAACATAAAGAAGATGTGGGAGGGGAGGAAATAGGCCTGGTATTCAACTTATCTAGTTATGAGTTGAATGATGATGAGATACAAGTCCTTTCGAAGGGACTCACTTTTATTCCGACCACGTATAGTAAATACGTTGAAACATTAAGAGATTTCAAGTTATTTATCAGGAACTTGTCACTAAAGGTACAGTTTAATGGGATGGATAACAGGTCCAGTCACACATATAGGAAACCAAGCACCTTTTTACCGACAACACACCCCCTCATTGCAGCCTATAGCAAACTTGTTGAGGATGATCTCTATAAGCTGCAGGGAAGGTATGGTCCACGCAATAAATACAAGTACAACTTAACTTTTAAACAGAGAGAGGCTTTGGACACTTTGAGTAAGAACAGGAACATTACTATTCGCCCAGCTGACAAAGGAGGAGGGATAGTGATTCTGGATACTGATAGATACCAACAGGACATGATGAACATGCTGGGAGATGAAAGATTTTATGTGTCCATCACAGGAAGTAGGGTTGACCATATAATACAAGGAGTACAGATCGTCCTTACTAATCTATTAATGAATGAAGTTATCGATCAAGCTTTGTTTGAATTTTTACATGTGGTACATCCCCTTTTACCAATTATTTAGGGTCTACCAAAGGTCCACAAAGACCCCTATGCTCCACCCATGAGGCCCATAGTGGCTGGCAGAGGGTGGTCCACTGAACCACTCTCTATATTTGTTGAAGGAAAATTGAGACCTGTTGTTGAAGCTAACTGCTATATACTCAGGGATACTAGGCAATTTTTATTAGATCTGTACCAATTTATTGGCACTTGTTCATATGTAGGAGAGGTCATATGGGTCACCATGGACGTCCAGTCACTGTTCACAGTCATCCCGAATGAGGACGGTCTTGAAATGATTGACACATATTTGAGGAGAACGGAGTTAATGACAGGTCCAGATGTGGATCTGGTCCTTTTATTGTTAAACACAGTATTGGTATCCAATGTATTTTGTTGTCAGGATAAGATTTTCCTCCAGCGAGATGGCGTAGCTATGGGCACCTCATGTGCCAATAGCTACGCCAACTTAGTTATGGCTGAATGGGAACACAGAGCCCTTTTTCAACATGCTATGTATAAGGAATATGTACCATTCTACAGGCGTTTTGTGGATGACCTCTTCCTGGTCTGGAAGGGTACGTCAGCACAATTACAACATTTTTTCAACGAGATCAATACCACCATTGACTTTTTAAGTTTCACCATGGATTGGTCAGAGACACGTATTCCGTTCTTAGATGTCTATGTTGAAAAATTAGCTGATGGATTAGTCAATACAGGTCTTCACCACAAAGCCTGTCATAGGAACACACTACTACACTGACATAGCATGCATCCTGGCTTTGTATACAGAAATATTGTACGTGGTCAAGCGTTGCGTACATCCAGGTATACACCAAGCGTTGGGGCATACAATATGGGGGCAGTGGACCTAGAGAATAGACTGAGGGAACATAGTTACAGCTCTCTAGATATAAGTGAAGGTATGGATGACATAGTGGGCCTTAGAGAAACCAGAGCCATGCCATACTTTTCGAATGGAGCCCACAATTACTACTCAGTGAGCAGCACTGAGGAACAGGATAGGGTAACTCCGTCTGGACAGGATCAACGGGTTGTCTTTCCCATCTATTATACCAAAGATATTGGATACATCAAGGACATCTTTGTCAAGCATTGGCATGTCCTATCGGTCGATCCAAAAATCAAGGAGATTAGTGGTGATAGACCTAGGTTTGCCTACCGTAACAAGAAAAATCTTAAACACATTTTATGTTATCCAAAGGCAGCACCCACTCAACAATTAGGACATGGAACCTACATGGCTCCATGTAATAGGTGCAATTTTTGCTCTTTCATTTCAACAGATGCTAGCTTTATACACCCGACGGGATTAGGGGAGCACACCATACGGGTACCAGGTGATTGCATGTCCAAAGATGTTGTTTATTTGGCCACGTGCGTATCCTGTCCCGCATTTTACATTGGCAAAACCAACCGCTGTCTGAGGGACAGGATACGTGAGCATGTATACAATATCAGGAAGGGCCATTTACACAACGCACTTGCCAAACATATACACGAACATGCCTCACATCATTTTAAGTTTAGGATACTTGAACAGATCTTTAGGACACATAGAAGAGGGGACATTGAGAACTACACTGAGGCTAGAGAAACATTCTGGATTATCAAGCTCAGGGCAGATCTGCCACCAGGACTTAATGGGAAGGTCCCATTACGTCCGCTGTTAAAGCTCAGGAGGTTGAGATCTCATAGATGAACCACCTTGTAATATCTATGCCAGGTGGAACAGCTCAGTGTATTTATCCCTCATATATTTCTTTTCATATAGGTATACATTCCTCATATTCATTGCATGTTTTTATGGAGTTGGTACACATACATACCAAACCTTACATATTTATTATATGGTTTTGTTTATCAATTACATATATACACATCTACGGATATATTTATATATTATATATTGTATATGTATTTTTTATTCTTATTTTAAATTAATATATGTCTTATTAATGTTTTAATTTGACATCCTTTATACATTACAGGGATGCTTTGAAGTTATGGAACCTTTATACTTGGTTCAGCTGCTGATATTGTAGTTCTATTTTGAATTCTGTGTTTTTATTGGCTGTTTACATTTTGGCGCCTATATCTTATGTATTTAAACAGCATTGGATGTTTGTAGTTCATATAAAGGTCTGAAGAAGCTTTTTAGCGAAAGCGCTAACCGACGTCTATTATAATAAATACTTGGCTTTTATCTTTGGACTACGCCTGAGTGATTTGTTTATCAGTTGAGTCAATTGGCTACGGAACTTTGGTGGTACCCCTTCATTGCTTTGCTCTAACAACACGTTTTTATTAATCTAGTAAATCACTCAATACAGTAGTAATTATTTTACATGGCACTACTTTTTAAGGAGTTACAGTTAAGCCTGTACTCTGGTGAAACAGGCTTCATCTGTATGTTTTTCTGTCTGTAGACGCATGCTTGCTGTAGTTTGTGTTTAAAAAAGAAAGAATGGCATATTTTCCTTCTGCGAAAATAGTTAGGTTGTCTATATATTCAACTCCTTCCCGATCTCCTGGACAGCAACTTATTAACTCCCACCCAACACGGCTTCAGACCCAATCACAGCACTATGACAGCCCTCCTATCTTTCCTAGAAATAGTAAATAAAGCTAGAGATTCTGGTCTTACAGTTTCTACCATCCTACTTGACCTCTCTAAGGCCTTCGATACTATCTCCCATAACTTACTACTTACTAAATTATCTAACCTAAACCTTTCTCCATCATCTCTCAACTGGTTCACCAGCTACCTCTCCAACAGGCAACAAGCTGTCAAATGGATAAAAGCTACCTCCTGTTTCCTCAACACCCCCACTGGTGTCTCACAATATTCCATACTGGGTCCCCTGCTCTTTAATATATTCATCAACGACTTTTTCCTATCCATTCCTTATGCTAACATTATTCAATACGCAGATGATTCTACAATTATCTGTTCTGCCCCATCCATCCCAACTCTCTTACAACTAACTCAAAATGCCTTCTCCACCACTGAACAATGGATGAAAGACAATCATCTAGCCCTCAACACATCAAAAATAAAAACTTATGATATTCACCCCCTCCAAAACTAGCACCACAGACAGAAATCTATTCTCTATCACCAACCAAAATAATACACCTCTTGAGCTGGTATCTGAAACTAAACTACTAGGAGTCCAGATTGATGACAAGCTTAAATTCAATTCCCATCTTCTACTAAACATAAAAAAACCCCACCAAAAACCTGGTATGCTCTACCGACACAACCGATACCTCACTTCAGCTACTAAGCTCACTCTCTCTACTACATTTCTCTTACCCTCCCTTCTTTATGGTGCCCCTCTCCTTACAAACCTACAATCTACTCTCAAATCAAAACTGTCCTCTTGTTACTACAAAATAGCCAAATTCGCCACTAACAACAGACAACCATCCCATCACTGTTTACCTCTCCACCTACTCAACTGGCTAGAACTTCCCAACTACCTCTCCTATATTCAGCTCACCTATGCACATAAACTCATTCACCAACCCTCCCTTTGTCCCTCCCTCTCCTTTACCTTTAAAATGCACCTCCCACAACGACTCCTCAGATCTAGCAATCAATACCTAATTGAAGTGTATAAACCCCTGTGACCCCAGGACAAAACCTACTATCCTTTTCCCTTGCACGCCTATGGAATGCCCTCCCTCCCTCCATTCGTACCATCACTAGCCTCCCATCCTTTAAAAAATCACTTTACTCACACCTAACATCCACATGGGAATGTTCCTGCTCCCACCCCTCTTAACTTATTCTCCATCCCCTTCTGTCTTCCACTTCACATACTTCAAACACCAGCTTCCATTTTTTTCTCACATCTAGTAACCAACATCCTAATCCCAGCTATCTACTTCCTACCTACATCAATTCAACCTCCCACTTTCATCTAATCTTACTATTTTTATCTTCTGAAAACATGGACTTACTAAAATTACTTAAATTTTTGTCTATTTAACCACAGTATCTTTAGTTATCTCTTAGAACTAGAATAGTAAATTGTAAATTGTTGCTATCTTTTGTGTAATCTTTATGTTGGAGCTTTTCTCCCCAGGACTCCATTGAAAATGGGCTCTTCTGGCCCAATGGACTATCCTGGTTAACCAACTGCAAATAAATAAATAAATAAATAAATAACTAAATAAATATATTACTTTAAGGTGTCTAAGACAAAATATAGCTGTGCTGTGCACACCTGTCAGCTCTCAGGAATATTGCAGAATGCCCCTGACTGGGTTTTCACACATACCCTCAAAACTTTGACACAATATTGTTGCATACTTCATACACGACTCCATGTGCAAATCAAATCATAGTCTCTGTGATCTACTTCCAGCACCATGATCATTCCAAACTGATTCCCAAATAATTTCATGAATAAGCCTTTGTTCCCGTATAATCTACTGTACATACCTGTCTTACCTTTTTGTACTGCATTTTCTTCAGACATGTAAAAAAACACAAAAAGAATGTTCACTCCATTGCCAAAGTACAAGTGTGTGTGTGTGTGTGTGTGTGTGTGTGTGTGTGTGTGTGTGTGTGTGTGTGTGTGTGTGTGTAACATTGTGGCATGCAGCTTCTGTAAGGATCATTGTAGTGCTCCAAACAAAAAACATTTACCCACACACATACTGGTGCCACTCAAAATGTTAACAAAATCCACCATGAACCAGCAGTGTCAACCACAATTACAGCCAGAAAATGAAGGCAATGCAGTCATTGTTTAAAAAAAGAAATAAGTATTATATTTAGTACTCAGCACCAAAATAAATTCATTGTATACTAGCAAAACCCATACTAATTATGTTTTTTTAAAAATCACCTTGAACTACTGTATGGAGGAGGCCACACAGCTCATCACCATCAGCATCTCTATCAAATGACCTTTCTACTGTAATCAAGCAAGGGTCTTCTTCTAAGGATTTAGAACTCCAATATCAGAAGATAAACCAGAAACCTGGACTTCACTGCAATCACTTGAAAAATCACGCCAGTTCTCAGAATTGCTTTCACACACTGACCACCTTATATTCCATATATGACGTCAAAGGTCAGAAGATATTGTACACAGAACTGAGCAGAAAATTGTAGATGGAAAATAGCAAAAAAAAAAAAAAAAAGTGTGGGGGGGGGGATGATTGCAAACATCAAACCATTATAGAAAAACAATCACAGGAGGTGGCAACACAACCGTAAAGCAATCCAGAAGGTAAGAATAGCAGCAAATTACTTTAAGGGGTTGAAGGAGTTAAAACTTCCTGCATGTGAGTTTGGAGTCTTTACCCACCTGTAAAACATGCACTGAACTCACCTTTCATTTCAGTCAGATGTGATGGAATTTGTACTCCTATGATTTACAGGGATGACATGGAACCAATGCTAGTTGGTGTCGATCACTGCACACATACAAGTATCTGCAGCACAGTAGCTGAAATTCTTTCTACTCTGTATGAGATGGTGCACAATGGCACTGAATGAGGAAACTTGTAAGAAACAATGAGTCAGTAGCAAGAGTAACAGTCAGTACAAATTCCATGAGGCAGTCTACAGACACCCTACATAATATGTAAAGGAAAAACTATTAACCTGATTAGATAATGATGTGCAAAGAACAGCAGGATAGATGTAAGACAATGCATAAATTACAATGCAATCATTGTATAATAAAGTTTAATGGTTCTCAGCCAATTGAATAAACAAATATGACATTTACTGACTGACTTGGGTAAATGACATGCTAAAAGAAAGTTGGAAGAAAGGACATTAATGGACCAAACCCAGAAATGCAGATTAAAGCTATTTGCAGCTCACTGCATTTTCTTGCCACACTATTAGATTAAAAACACAGGTGGGTGTAAAACTAACACCTTTTTGGTTTCATTAAAAAGCTGGCCTAAATGTATCAGAAAGCAGGAAAATGAGTCCAGGTTTATCATCTAATAAAAGAACAGTGTTTGATTAAGTCAAGTAGTTGTCACAAATACTTTGCATTTAAAATATCATGAACCTGTCATGTTCTTAGTGAAATATCACACTACTTGAGAAACTATAGAGATCGCACAGTGGAAGAAAACAAAATTGATGTTTAGAAAAAGTAGAACTCTTCATTTCCTTATGACCATGTGGAAAAAATTGAGACCACGAGAAAATCATCCAAGTATTCAGTCATAACAGATAAAGTGACCTACAGACATTTGCAGTGTGAAACATCCATAAAGTAATTTCTATTAAATAAAGAACTGACTAAATTCCAAGAGAGTTACTCTGGGTATAAGTCTGCCCTGATTGAAAGACCCGTTCTCAGTGTAAGTGACTTGCTTCGGTGTTAAGTATAAATAGGCTTACACCAGTAGCCATATTTCAAAAGACCTGCTTTCAGTGTAAGTGGTCACGGTCACTGACAGCACGTCTTTTGGAATCGGATCCAATGATTGTGAAATTTCAAAGCATGTTCTTATCCATGGACATCTTAGTTTGTGTGCTTGTCCCTGTAAAACCTGGAAATGGGGAAAGATTAAAAGCAAGGGAAACAACAAGTATTAGTCGACGCACAAAGAATATGCTTCCTATAATGAGTATCCAGATTTGAGTATTACCAAAGCAATGTGTGGCTTGTCTTTTTCCTAAAGCCCTTGCCTTTACATTGCTGCTTATCAGTCCTTAGTGCTAGAAAGCCTGTATTTATTAGATGTGGAAAGATGATGGATTTAAGCATTTTTTTTTCTTTATACCAGTAATAGCATGAATGCATTCTCCCAGGAGTCTCACACTTCTAGATGCTAATTGCAGGTTGTGAACTTAACAGCCTTTTTCTTGATACATGCAAAGTACTTAAATATCACGCTGCATAGATTTATATTGTTGACTCACTTTGAGTAGATGTGTAAGCCAACAAGTCAGCTGACTCTTCAAAATGATTTTAATAACACCTTGAGTGCAGGAATAGTTCAAAATTCCTAACAGCTATTTCTCAATTACTATTCTTTGACCTGTTGTTATTTCAAAGATATATTTATCAAGCTGTTCCTTAAGCCAACAAGAGACAAATACTAAATAGAGTATACTTTTTGTTACTGGGTGATTTAAAAAAATGCATTTAAATTATAATTGCTAAAGTAAAATTAATTTTATGTATTATAGTAACATAGTACATTGCAAAAATAAAATGATAAAATATATATCACCCATTTTGTTACAAACTTTTCCTGTTTTATGTCTAGAAGTCATAAATATATACATTAAATTAACTGTAAAATTAGTTAAATAAGAAAAAGTTTCACATCCATTGTTTACAAGAGTTTAATATCTTTTTAAACTTTGTCATTTTCTAGATGTTCTCTTGACTTGCTTACATCTTTAAATTAATTCCTCTAAAATGAGATAATCACTGTTTAGTGCAATTCTTCATTTATCAATAATTATTTTTATATTTTAATCTTACTTCTAAAAGCAACAGCAATATTTTCAAATTATACTATTAAACTTTGAGTTGAGCTATGGTAAACATTCCTTCTTTATTTTGGCCTAAAACACTAGTAGGGGGTTGGGAGGGTAGCCTAATGGTTAAGGTGTTTGCCTTACAAAGACAAGGTGCAAGGTTTGAATCTCACAAGGAATAATTGTCTAGGCTTAGGCTTGCAAAGGTAATTAGCTTAGTACTAATCTATGAAATAACATTAACTTGAGGTAAGGTATATATTTCTTCTTTGCTTTGAAATTTGTATATCATTTATGCTGGTGTTTACTTTATTAGACTGAGTAAAATCTGCACTCTGATCCCTCTTATCTCCACTCAGTACAATATTTGCACTGGTTTGTGAAAACAATAAACTAGAACTTATGACATTCTGAACATCTGCGTTTGCAATAATGTGAACTTGAGACATTACAAATGTTTTCTTTCTATTTGGTCTGGAAATCTACATGTTACATGCAATGACTGTGTTGAAGTCTGTATTTACAATAATGCTACTTAACTCAGTACTTTGAATTACATGTAAACTAGAACTTATTAGATTCTGAATATCTGTATTTGAAGTAACAAGAACTTGAGAGATTGAAAATGTTTGCTTGGTCACAAAATCTGCATGTTATGTACATTGACTGTGTTGATGTTTGATGTGCAATACTGAGACTTAATACTGTATTTTAAATTACATGTGCTGTATTGTTTACATTGATTTCTGAAAACTGTAAATGAGAACTTGTATTATTTAAGTGTGAAGCCATACTGACAAAACCTGACTAATTCTTTGAACCATGAGCCAGAGTGTCTGTTGCAGTGTGCTTCTGTGGTTTAACCCTTTTGCTTCTGGAAAGATGTAACATTCCTGAACTAATAACATTTAAGTTTAAATGAACATTTCTGGAACACATTTTTTAGACTGCTTTACTTAATTTTTAACTTTAAACCAAACATTTACTGGTGCCTTTACTGTAGAAGTACTCTGACATATTTATACAATGTAATTTAACTGACGTATTTAAACTTTTTTGATAATTACTGCCTGACTTAGCTGAAAGGTGCATAAGTTCTTAAATAAATTTATGATTAATGTGTCCTGTCATCTGCAGCTTTCTAAATGTTTTCTTGCTTCTTGGCTATGTGATGTCAAGCTGGAAACATGTAGAGATGAAGTATGTTGCTGTTAACAGGATAAATGTCTTTTTATGTTCTGAAGGAATACTACTGAAGCTTGCAGAGATTCTATACTAGATATTCTGAAGTACTGCTGGTCTGTTGATGTTTGAGCCTTTTCCAGAAGTAGTGTTTTGAATAAACAATGGTGATCTGCAATCTGTCTAACAGCAGCAATTATGGTATGTCATCTGCTCTGGCTGTTTTCTTGCACCTGGTATATCCGTGGTGTCTTACCAGAAAGTCTGTTCTGTAAGGAGTAACTGTTGTGTTGTCGGCAGTAGTCTCATTCTGTATGGAATTCACGAGGTAGAATTGAAACTGGATGCCCTCATCAAGTTAGCCTCAATCGCCTACACTATACTGGATGTTTTCTGGTGTACTCTTTGTTCAAGAGTGGTGCAGTCCTTTCTGTTCAGATGAACTTCATTTCTGTTCAATAGTTTGCTGAGGATCACACATGGATATCCATCAGCAAACTGAATAGTTTCTGAATGACTTTGAGAGACAAGCCATTAGGTTTCAATTAATTACTTTGTCTTAGGGCATCCAGTTTCAGTTCTACCTTATTCCAGTCTACTTTATCCACTGCTCTCCTTCTCTGCCCTGCATCCCACCCAGCTTAACACTTTTTTTCCTTGTGAAAAAACTCAAAATGCATTAACTCGAGACACTCCTTAAAATGGAGAACATCGACATCTGTGCAGTGACAAAGACCTGGTTCAAGGCTCCAGAGAACACCCCTGCATTACCAGGCTATAATTCATACCACACCTTTCGGCCAACTAACCTGCACCAAAACACTAAAGGTGGAGGCGTGTCCATATTCATTAAGGATATCCACACCTCCAGGCTAGTTGCTCAGCATAATGCATCTGAGATTATCCAAATGCAACTAACTCTGGGAAAGACCGCAATCCAAATTGTAACTTGCTAAAGATCCCCCACCATGCCCCAGGATTCTCACTCCTCATTTCTTGATACACTGGAAAATATTAGGGTACAACCCAACAACCTAATAATGGGTGATTTCAGCTACCCCACCATTAAATGGGAAAACTACTCACGTAGCAACTCTTTTGCTCAATGCTTTCTGGAATTCATAAATTCTAACGCCTTGTATCAACTTATCCACACCCCCACCAGGGGCAGCAATATCCTAGACCTGGTCATTACCAACATGGGCGACCAGTGTTCCACACCAGAGGTCAATTCCTCATTGGTCAGATCCAACCACAAGCTAATCAGCCTAGACATCCACATCCCGCCCCATCCCATATTAGGGAAACCACCATAAAAAATTTCTCCAAAGCCAACTTCACGCTTCTTAAGATAGAAGTGGCAAACTTCATGACACCCATGCAAATGGACAATAGAGGTATGACTGCTGAATCCTACACACATGCACTTTATAAGCATTTACAGAAGTGCATAGATTGTGCTATCCCTAACAGAAGCAAGATGCTATCCTCCAAAAAAAGGAAGCCAATCTGGTGATCCCCTGCCATAAACAAACCCTACAACAGAAGAAAGAAACTGTTGCAAAAAAGAGTAAAATCCCATGACTGGAAGAACTCCCTGGTCAGCCTCAATAAGAAGCTGAGATCCCTCATAAAATCCTCCAAAGCTAGTTATGAAAACAAAATCGCCACTGATTCTAAAGAAAACCACAAAGCATTCTAGAGCTATGTCAAGAATCTCAATGGTAACACTCAGATCTGCTCTGAGTTACAGCACAATGGCACTAAATATATAGAACCAACATCCTGGCAGATAGGTACAGTGCTATCTTTACCCCCCAACCCCCTAAAGGGCCCATCTCTATAAGAAGGCAAAGTTCCTGTAATCACAGATGCACAGGTGAAAAACACACTCTCCAAAGCCAAAAACACAGCATCTATGGGACCCAACATCCCAGGCTGTGTTCTACATGAACTACAGAATGAACTGGCACCCCACCTAAGCACCATGTTCAATCATAGCCTCAACTCAGGCTTTGTACCCACTGAATGGTGCACAGCAACGGTTATCCCACTCCACAAAGTGGGAACCACCACAGACCCCGGGAACTACCACCCCATTAGCCTAAAGAGCCTGGTCGCAAGGCCATGGAACGTATCATCATGGAACTTATAAACAAAGACATTGGTAATCTTCAAACTCTGGACCCCACCCACTACGGGTTTGTAAAATGCAGATCATGTCTCCTAAACCTGATTGACTTCTTTGAAGCAGTCACCAAAGCTGTAGACGAGGGTAAGGTGATTCACACAGCCTATATAGATCTTGCTAAGGCTTTTGACACCATCCCCCCACTCTGGAATTATAGATAAACTCATTAAACTAGGTATAAATCCCTATGTCACAAGATGGGTTGCCAACTGGCTCACTGACAGAACCCACACTATGAAAGTAGCAGACTCCAAATCTGACTTCAGACCAGTGGCAAGTGGAGTACCATAGGGTTCAGTCCTGGGTCCTCTCCTGTTTGGTATCTACTTTTCTGAAGTACAGGCTAACACAGAAGGTCTTTGGCTAATGAAGTTCTCAGATGACTGCAAACTAGGAGCCATAATTGAAACTCCTAACGATGTAGACATCCTACAAAAGGGTCTCACTGAAACAGATGCCTGGTGTCAAAGCCATGGCCTCAGGCTCAATGACAAAAAGTGCATTGTCATCCCCTTTGGCAAAACCTCTGTACCCATGAGCTACCACATAAGTGGTAGTCTACTTAACACCAAAAGTGTGATAAGAGACCTTGGGACACAGGTGGGCAGTAGTCTCTCCTTTGATAATCACATCATCACAGTAGTCAGGAAATCCTTCTATGTGGCACACCTCATCACAAAAGGTTTCTCATCCAGGAAAAAAGAGGTCATTCTTACCCTCTACTCATCACTCATTAGACCCATTATAGAGTACAATGCCCCTTTTGGTATGTACCTCACAAAACATCTACAACAACTGGAAAGGCCACAGAAATACCTCACAAATAGGACTACCAGCTTCAAACAGATGCCCTACACAGACCGTCTCAAAAAACTCCAGCTTTACTCCATCACATATCACCTACTCAGTGGCAATTACTGCCTAACATACAAAGCTATGTCAAACCCAGAGCTGTTGGACATGATCCACTTAAAGAAATCCCAATCCCTCCGAGCTACATGCTCTAGGGACTTAAACCTTGTCACCACAATAAACAGAAGATGCTGGAGGGATATATTCTTGTCCTAGAGACTTCCCATACTCTGGAACAAACTACCTGTCTATATCAAACAAAGCTCCTCATTAGCACTCTTCAAGAAAAATCTTGAGGACTGGATGGGAAATAGGAAATTCACCTCAGGGATCACCTCTGTGGCTTTGCTTGACAGGGGCACAGGAAAATAATTTTCTTTGGTGGCGGAAGCCAGGGTACCTTTTTGGCTAGGCTTGTATAGGCCATAGGGTCGATAGCCTAGTACCCACCTACAAACCTATGAGCCTATGAAAACTGAGGTGAAGTGCTCATATAGTAGTCTGCTTTTTCACTATAGTCTTTGGCCATCCTGTTATCCTTTGTTCATTCTGCCAGATCTCTCCCTACCTTGATCCTTTGTGCTGTTTAAATAAAAATGTCTTTTCCCATCCTTAAGACCGTATGCCAACTTCTTTTTAGTTTGCTCCTTTGAATTTTGATGCTCTTTTGCTGTTCTGCCTGTATGCTTGTATTGCACTTCTTTTTATATAATTGGCTAAGAAAGTGTATGATCCTTGGATGCTTAACATTGCACAACAGGGATTAATCTACAGATAAAGCCATATGAAAAAAACAAGAGCACGCAATCTGGCAGGAAACCATGACACAGAGATTAAAACCATCTCTGAAAGCCACCACTTTCTTTCACCTCACTAACTGCAAGTCTTGCTCAGTTACCCAAAGAGAATACATAAAATAAGCAAAACTAAAATCAAGAAACTGCTGCAATATTTACAAGGACCTATATTTTCCTTTACCCTGACTAACTAAGGTACTAAGAAAGCCATAGTTAGAGGGGGACATATATACATTCATTAATTTTAATGTATGCATACAATAAGTTAAACTACAGTGCATTAGATTTTCTTTTTCCCATAACTAACTAAAACTCAGAAAAAGCAATGATTAACAAGTGGTGGAAAAAATGTTATGCAGATAACAGCATTAAAAGCTATAAGAACAAGAGATGACATGTGTGCATGTGTTTGTGGGTGGGGGAGTTTTAATGCTTGTTGGTATATCTATCTGACAAAAAAAATTACCTGAAATAAATAGTGAGTGCACAGTAAAAATGTTGGCTGCATTTAGCTGTGTTCTTTTGTACATATGTCTGTGATCTGATATGTGACTTTGTATCTGTCTACCTGAGTTTTTTTTACGTATATGAGAGACTATCTCTGTCTCTGCATCTTTTTCTACATGTAGGATGTTGATGCCTATGCAGTCACAGAAACATGGTTCAGGGCAGCAAAGAGTACCCTGGACATGGAAGGCTACAGTGCCTTTCACACTTCCAGACCACAAAATGAACATGTGAGAACCAAAGGAGGAGGAGTAGTATCGATCTTCATCAAAGATAAATATACCTCTAGACTGGTTAGAAAAGAAAACTCCTTGGAGTTATTCACAGTTCAACTAACTATGGGTAAGAACCCCTTCAAGTCATCATTAGCTATAGGCCCCCTTCAAAGAACCATGATATCCATGCTGTTTATTTAGACCTGCTTAAGTTAATCAAATTACAGCCAAACACTCTAGTCATGGGCAATTTTAGCTATCCCTCCATTGACTGGGAAACTTATATGAGTACCAATATGCTTGGCACAATGATTCCTGGACTTTAACACTAATGCCGTGGAACAAATAGTATGCAACCCCAAAAAGGGCTTAAATTTTCCTGATCTGGTCCTCATCAACATTAGTGACTATTGTACCAGCACAAGTATAAAGACGCTCACTGGTTAAATCTGTTCACAAATAAGTCATATTCAAATTAGCAATAACACCTGAACCCCTCATGTGAAATCAGGCTAAATATTTTACCAAAGCGAATTATACCCTCCTGATGGATGGCATAAGTAATTTCCAAGCTCCTGTTCCCACAGATGGCATTGACAACTATACTAAGGTATACAAAAATGCCCTGTACAATCACTTATAAAAGTGCCTTAACACTGCTGTATTTTATAGGATCAAGACAATATCCTCAAGAAAAAACAAGGCTCCCTGATGGACATCTAACATTAGTAAGTTATACAGAAAGAGGAAGAAGCTGCTTTCTAAGCATAGCATGCCAGCCATCTTGAATTCTGTTCAGCAGAGCAGGATGGAGATGTTGTAGTGATAGACAAGTACCATTATTTACAATGTATTTATACAATGATGATGAAGACACTTACAAGTGTATAGCAAAATACTCTGTAAAAGCATATGTAAATAGAGTTCATGTTTTTATTTATGACTGAATGTTGACAGGCTTGATTAATTTTGAATTACATGATTATATTTATGTTGAATTTCCTATGACAACGTTCTTGTATGGGCTTCCCAAGAGTCATAAGGATTCTGTAATACCTCCTATGAGACCTATTCTTTCTAGTAGGGGCTGGTTCACCGAACCTCACAATACTTATGTAGTAAAAATGCTAAGACCCATCCTTGACAGTAGTACTACTACAGTGCTAAGAGATACAAAGGATTTTTAGAAGCACTTTATGAATGGACTTATTGTTTTGATATGCAAAAATGTTTGTTTGTTACACTAGATGTAGCATTTTTATTCACTGTTATCCCAAATGTCTTAGGGATAGATAGTGTTAGAAGTTTTCTATTAAGTCTGATTTTACAGTAAATAAAATAAAATTTATTTTTACATTATTAGAAATAATTCTTAACAACAAGGTGTTTACCTTTGATAGTAAATACTATGTGCAGAAAAGAGACATAGCGATGGGCACTGCATGTGTTAACAGCTACGCCAATTTGGAGTTGGCCCCCTGGGAAGCTGAAAAGGTACTGAAGGACAACTTATTTGAACATCTCTTCCACTTTTACAAATGGTTTGTGGATGATATATTTATGATCTGGGTGCACAGAAGAAGATTGTAAGGAGTTTTTTAAGATTCTACATGGAAATACTAGTTGTCTAAGATTTAGTTTCAGTGCTTTGCAAGATAGTATAAATTTCCTTGATGTAACAGTGAGTAAAAATAATTTTAGATTTCTTAGGACTAGTTTATATAAAAAAGAGGTTAAAAGGAATACCCTCCTACATAAATCTAGTATGCACCGGGTAAATGAGTAAAAATGTACTGAAAGGTCAATTTTTTAGAGTCATGAGACTTCACAGTAATGATGCTGATCTTGAGAAAGCCTTTTCTAATCTTAAAGCTGATTTTTTTTTTAAATAGGGGCTATAGCACTGTAGAAGTTGAATGTTGTATTACTGAAGTTTTAAAAACTAGGAAGGTTAAAGAGAGACCATATTTTTCTAAGAAAATAATGAGAATTGGCATGTGTCTAAAGGTACTGTCGGGAATAGACCTCTTCTCACATTCTGCAATGATATAAACATTGTTTGTGATATTCTTAGGAAGCATTAGTCAAATTTATTAGCTGACCCAAATATTAGGAAGGTTGTTGATGTACAAAATAGATTTGCATTTAGGAATAATTTATCTTTAAAATGATTGTTGTGTCATAGAAAATAGTAGAAAGACTGTTATTGTTTCAGAACGTAAGGGCACATTTAAATGTAATTCATGCTCAGCATGAAACTATATTCTAATCTGCACTTCTTTTATACATAAAACAAATGGCTTTGAGATTATACTAGATTTTTTTTGCTAATTGTAGGACTAAAATGTACTCAACTATGCAGCTTGTTCATTTAGTAATGCATTTTATATTGACAAAATGAACCAAGATTTTAAGGACAAAGTTTTAGAGCATTACAATGATATATTGAAGGGTAAAGAGATGAATGGTCTAGCAAAACATGTATTAGAATGTGGTGTACAGCAAGCCTTTAAGTTATTGTAATGGAAATTATTTATGCAAATGATAAGGAAGATGATTTGAAAAATAAAACTGAATGTGTGGTGCAGAGATGGATTTTAAGAATAAAGGCATTTTCCAAACCAGGCTTGAGTGAAAGGGTGTCATTGAAGCCTGTTTTGAAATCATGCCCATTAAGGTATTACATTTGGGGGCTTGGCATCTAGTATTGATTCTATTGGTGTTATTTTATTTATGTGGTTGGCTGGTGACACACCAATCATGGTATTGGTTTTTTGGGGTTGAGTTTATACAAGTGATTTTATTGGTAATGTAAAATTTTCCTGATTGGTGAAAAGAAGTGAATGAATGTTCTTTAATTTGTATTATGTTATCATAACTTAAGAACTTGATTGGGCTGTATGCTTTTTAAACTGTATCTGTTTGTTTTATTTTATATTGATCTGATGAAGCAGTATTGTACACTGCTAAAATGCTCACTGTTTACATTAAATTCGAGTTTTAGAAGTTGTGGCAGTTTGGAGTTTTCTGTTATTTGCTTTGACCACTATCAGCTTGTCAGACACCTTTTTGTTAGTCTAATGGTCCCTTATTATTAATATTTTGTGAAGAAAAATGTGACTTTTCTGTAAGTGCTGTTAGAGACTATGGATACTGTTTGGTGGGTGTCATTAAAATATTTTACCTCAGACCATAACTTTATTGTCAGGAGGTAAGACAAACTCTTAAAAGAATTGGTAGCCACTTGTCAGATACCTTTTGCAGCAAGGACATGGCATGGACTTAGGTCTCAGTAACTTGATGTTTCCTTCCCATAGCCACAGGAGAATTTATTCAAGGGTTTTGACTCTAGCTTATTTCTATGATTAACCACAGCAATTGATGAGGATCTCTGATGTGGCTGTCTGTTGTTCTTTGGTACCACATATCACTTTCTCTTGGTCCCTTTGGTGCTGGTTCTTGGAAAGTCACTAAGGACTGTGAGGTAGTCGTGTCCTCTGCAGCTGGTCAGCTTCCGTTGCTGGTTAAGGGGGAATCACTCTTGCCAGCATCAAGGAAGGGACCAGGTGATGCTCTTTCACTAAGCTTCTGTAAGTAACTTCATTCCTGGGAATGGAGAATGTCTTTCAAGCCACTGTTTCTGGGATTGGACATCCCAGAAAAAAGAACAACAAGGTTAGACATTTATCTTCTCCTAAAGTAGATACAAGGGATCAGACAGGATTATTAAAACAAACGTTTTCTTCTCTTTCTCTCAGATTCTCACCCAGAGTCTGGGAGGACAGGATTGAGCATTATTATGTTTCTTAAATTCCTGCTCCAAAGTACTAGAAATCTGACTCTGAAGAAAGTTATTTTTCAGATTCCCTTTCTGAACAGTTATATTTTTTTAATACTATTGCCAGAATGAAAGACTCATTTCAGTGGGAACAAAAGCACCACCAGAATTCAAACAAATATATTATGATTTGTCGCAGGTTGATTTTCCTCAACTGGCAGCTGTTCTTCCTGTGTTTGTCTTTGGAGGATTTTTTTTTTCAGCCAGCATTTTCCTAATGGCCAGACACCTGCTTTCAGAATATCTGATAAATTGTATAATGTGCCCACATTCTACAATTTTTTTCTAACCACATGTCAAATTTTGCAATGAGTATAAAGTCAAAATTTACTTCTGCCAAACTCCTTATAGTAGCTAAGCTTATTCTCTCTGGGAAAATCCTTGATAAGTTGGAAAGAATGTTTACCCTTCCTACACTTTAGCCTCCAGTATAGTGATGTGTTAGGTTCACACATCTGTTTCTGCTGGCTTTCTTTGAAAATTGAGAAAATTAATTGATGATCTCCCTTCTTCAGAGACTGTCATCATTGAATTCATTAGTATGCTCTCTGTCTTAGGTAAACAAACATTCTCTAAAATGTGCTCATCACATTGTTGATGCTTTGACTAGAGTAATTGCCACTAGGTCAGTCATAAAAAAGATTTGCTTAGCTACTTTCTCAGAATTTGCCAGAGGATGTCAAAGCCGAGATTCTGAATGTCCCCTTTGGTAAAGGTATTTTTTGGGGATTGTGAAAAAGGATGTACTATAGTGTTTGAACCACTTGTCTCTCAACCCACGTCTCCCGTTTACTTTTATAACACCTACTCAGTCTATAACTACTTATGCATCAAACTTTGCTTGGACCACCTTCCCCTCGTCAATGGCCTTGGTGACTGTTTCAAAGAAATCGACCAGGTTTAAGAGGCAGGATCTGCCCTTAACAAAGCCGAACTGGGTAGGATCCAGTGTCTGTAGGTCCCCAATATCTTTATTTATGGGGTCCACGATGATCCTTTCCATAGCTTTGCAGACCAAGCTAGTCAGGCTTATGGGGCGATAGTTTCCAGGATCCGTTGAGGCACCACCTTTGTGGAGAAGGACCACTGTTGCTGTACGCCACTCTTTGGGTACATATCCTGTAGTAAGGCTGAGATTGAACAGTAGTTTTATGATTGGGTTTAGTTCTTCTTGGAGTTCATGTAGGACGCAGCCCGGGACACTGTCTGGTCCCATTGATGCTGTGTTTTTTGCTTTGGAGAGGCCGGCTTTTACCTGAGCATCTGAGATGTCAGGGGGGCAGCACTCTGCTGGGATAGATATTTGCCCTTTTGGTGGGGAAGGGGGTGAGAAGTTTGCGCTGAACCTGTCAGCTAGGATGTTGGCAATGTCTGTGGGTTCGGTGTATTTTTTGTCATTTTGGACTAATTCTCAGCATATCTGGGAATTCCCACCCAGGTTCCTAACATAACTAAAGAAAGCCTTGTGATTATCCTTAGTGTCCTGTGCAATTTTTCTCTCGAAGCTGGCCTTAGATGATTTTAGGAGTGCCCGTAGTTTTTTGCTAATACTGATCAGAGATGCCTTCCCTTTTTGGGATTTTGCTCTATCATGTAGTAGCTTCCTCCTTCTATTATATAGTTTGTTTATGGTTGGGGTCCACCAGACAGGACACCTAACTTTGGAGGATTGGGTCTTGGTTTTATTTGGGATTGCATGATCCATGCATTCCTGAAGGTATCCATAGAATGCATTTATAAAGGATTCTGCAGTCCAGGCCATATTTTCCACAGGCCCGGAGGCTTTGAAGGATTTCACCTTGGTTTTGAGGAGTGTGAAATTTGCTTTAGAGAAGTTTTTCACTGTGGTTTTCTGGGCAGGGGCTGGGGTCGGGATGTGAATATCTAGTGGGATTAGTTTATGGTCTGATCTTACCAGTGAGGGTTACACTTCTAGTCTGGAGCATAGAGTCCCCATGTTGGTGATGATCAGGTCCAGTATGTTTTCCCTTCTTGTGGGAGTGGCAACAAGTTGTTCCATAGCATTTGAGTTTATAATTTCTAGGAACCTTTGGGCTAGGGTGTTGGAGCTAGAGTAATGTTCCCAGTCTATGTTAGGGTAGTTGAAGTCGCCCAATATAATGGTGTTTGGAGAGACCTTCATATTTTCCAGTGTTCTCAGGAAGGCCGAATGGGGTTCCTGGGTTTGGGAGGGTGGTCTGTAGCTGGCTATAAACTGGAAGGCAGTTTTACCCACTGTTAGTTGCACATGGATAGTCTCTGATGCTTCGTGCTGTGCCACCAACCTGGAGGTGTGGGTATCTTTGACAAATATTGATACTCCCCCTCCTTTTGTGGTTCGGTCCAAGTTTTGGGGCCGAAAAACATGGTATGAGGTATAACCTGGTAGTGCTGGGGTGCTCTCGGGAGCCTTGAACCAGGTTTCTGTTACTTCACAGATATCAGTTTATACCAAGTTTAGTGAGTTTATCTATAATTCCAGAGTGGGGCATGGTGTTGAATGTCTTGGCAAGATCTAGATAGGCTGTGTGAATCACCTTACCCTTGTCTACGGCTTTGGTGACTGCTTCAAAGAAGTCTATCAGGTTTAGGAGACATGATCTGCCTTTTACAAACCTGAACTGGGTGGGGTCCAGAGTTTGGAGATTACCAATGTCTTTATTTATAAGTTCCATGATGATACGTTCCATGGCCTTGCAGACCAGGCTCGTCAGGCTAATGGGGCAGTAGTTCCAGGGGTCCATGGTGGCTCCCCGCTTGTGGAGTGGGATAACCGTCACTGTGCGCCATTCAGCAGGCACAAAGCCTAAGGTGAAGCTATGATTGAACATGGTACTTAGGTGAGGTGCCAGTTCATTCTGTAGTTCATGTAGAACGCAGCCTGGGATGTTGTCTGGTCCCATGGATGCTGTGTTCTTGGCTTTGGAGAGTGTGATTTTTACCTGTGCAGCCGTGATTACAGGAACTTTGCATTCTTCTGGTATAGAGATGGGCTGTTTAGGGGGTGAGAGATGGGTAAAGTTAGCATTGAACCTATCTGCCAGGATGTTGGCAATATCAATTGGGTCTGTATATTTAGTGCGATTGTGCTGTAACTCAGAGCAGATCTGAGTGTTGCCATTGAGATTCTTGACATAGCTATAGAATGCTTTGTGGTTGTTTTTAGAATCAGTGGCAATTTTGTTTTCATAACTAGCTTTGGAGGATTTTATCAGGGATCGCAGCTTCTTACTGAGGCTGACCAGGGAGCTCCTCCACTCATGGGATTTTACTCTCTTTTCCAACAGTTTCTTCCTTCTGTTGTACAGTTTGTTTATGGCAGGGGACCACCAGATTGGCTTCCTTTTTTTTGGAGGATAGTGTCTTGGTTCTGTTTTGTGATAGCATGATCCATGCACTCATGTAAGTAGTTATAAAGTGCAATTGTGTAGGATTCAGTAGTCGTAACTGTATTGTCCATCTGCATGGGTGTCATGAAGTTCACCACTTCTGTCTTAAGAAGCATGAATTTGGCTTTGGAGAAATTTTTTACCATGGTTTCCTTAATGTGGGGTGGGGGCAGGATGTGGATATCTAGGGTAATTAGCTTATGATCGGATCGGACTAATGAGGCGTTGACATCAGGTGTGGAACACCGGTGACGCATGCTGGTAATGACTAGCTCTAGGATATTGTTGCCCATGGTGGGGGTGTGGATAAGTTGATCCAGAGCATTGGGGTTTATGAATTCCAGAAAGCGTTGAGTGAAGGAGTTGGTACATGAGTAGTTTTCCCAGTTACTGGTGGGGTAGTTGAAATCACCCATTATTAGGGTGTTTGGTTGATCCCTAATATTTTCCAATACATCAAGAAAAGAGGAGTGGGAATCCTGGGGCATGGTGGGTGATCTGTAGCAAGCTACAATTTGGATTGCAGTTTTGCCCAGAGTTAGTTACACTTGGATAACCTTGGCTGCATTATGCTGAGCAACTAACCTGAAGGTGTGGATATCCTTAACGAATATGGACACACCTCCGCCTTTGGTGTTCTGGTTCAGGTTACATGGCCGAAAAGTGTGGTATGAGTTATAGCCTGGTAGTGCAGGGGTGATCTCTGGAGCCTTGAACCAGGTCTCAGTCACTGCACAGATATCGATGTTCTCCATTTTAAGGAGTGCCTTGAGTGAGTGCATTTTGAGATTTAGACTTCTAGCATTGAGTTGCATCACCATCCATTTTTTGCTTGCCTGTTCCTGTTACGGTAGTGAATTTGTCATTTGAACCTTGCCTAAAACAGGCACTATAGGGGTGGCAAGAGCCTTAGCCAGTATCTGGAATCCCAAGGGTGACAGGTGCAGGCCATCTTTGGTAAAGCATCGTGGTCTGTCGACCATGTCATCCCAGGCAGATAGATACTGGATCCCTTTAGAATGGCACCAGAAGCTTATACAATTGTTGAAGTCAATCATTTTGTCCTTGTACTGCAGCATCATTCTGGGTGATGGTAGAATGCTACTCAGGACTAGGGTCATACCTGCCTGGGCTACAAGATTGGAGAGCTCTTCCATGTCTCTTTTCATGTAGTCCAGAGAAGTACATCACAGGTTGTTCACACCGACATGGACAATGAAAGAGTCATATTTGTACTTGTTGAGGAGTGACCTGAGTGCGTGGGTTATGTGGCAAATCCTGGCACCTGACAGGCAGCTGACAATAACCTTCTCTTTATTTAGCCTGGTGAGTGGGACATCAGTGTGCCTGACTATAGAGTCATCTATGACTAGTGTGTTGGGTATGTTGTTTTGCCTTATTGGCTGTGGTTGAGTGGCACACTGAGTCTGCGGGCTATGTGTCATTTGGGTTGTGTTGCGGGGTGGAGATTGCTTGCATTTCTGCTTTGGAGGTCTCTGTTGCTTGAGCAGATTATTATTGAGAGCCTCTGTGAATTTTTTTGTGTTTCTATGTGTGGATTTTGGCAGTGTAGGTTTAATGGGACTATGTGATGAGTGTGGTGTGGTGCAAGTGTTTACCTTCTCCTCTTGACTGTCAAGTTCAGTCTTGTTTGGAGAGAGCTTTACCTCCAGTTTGGCTAGATAAGTGCATCTCTCACAGGTTGTAGTGTTGAGTGGTAGGAGGAGAGGGTTGTCTGTGTACATGAGGCAATTTCTACATTGCCCCAAGATGCCCAGATTTATCAGATAGACAGGAGAGAACACTGGGAGCTGACCCTTGGACATGCCTGAATAAAAAACTATTTTCCTCTAGATAAGTGAGGAAAGTGAGTACAAGCGCTGTTTTTCTCTAAGCAAGTGAGGAAAGTAAGTACCAGAACTGTTTTCCTCTAGGTAATGAGGTAGGCTGAGTGCTGTAGTAATTAGTATTTTATTTATTTAGTACTTAAAAGTTCTGAACAGTGCTGATCATGAATAAGCAAATTCAAGTGCTAAAACTAAGAATCTCTATCTAGACGACACAAGTTACAGGAAAGGTATATATATATATATATATATATATATATATATATATATATATATATGTATGTATGTATGTATGTATATATATATATATATATATATATATATATATATATATATATATATATATGTATATGTATATATATATATATATATATATATATATATATATATATATATATATATATATATATATATATATATATATATATATATATATATATATATATATACACACACACATAAAAGTAGCTAAAACAGCAGTAAAAACAATTCAAATGCAGTGCAAGCTAGCACACTTGAGTATGTAGCAATGTTAGACCAAACGGTTTAAAAAATGCAATTAAATTAAAAATTACTAAAAACAAGTGCAGAAGGAGTCTATTGGGTAGAATGAGGTAAAGAGATGGGATGGGGGGAGTGTCCCAGATCAAATCTACAATGGGGGCGGGCAACTGCCAAAGCCTTCAAATTTAAACATTGGCTCTTGATAGCTTACATCTACACCCCTTTTTCATACAACTAAATCTCAGACAACAAATGAACTTAACACTTATTTTATATGCAAACAAGTTGACCATAGACAGTCCACTATCAAAATTAAGCCGCTTTTGAAATTTTATCAGTTGTAGACTTGCAATTTAGCATCTATAAATGACAGCAAGTTACTGCTTTCATCCACTCTGTGATTATTATAACGTATTTATATCATTTATTTGAGGGATGCAGTGTCCCTGATTTGTTTAGAGATCCAGTATAATGAATACATAGTTTGGTTTTCCTTGCGCTGCACACTACGGTAAGGGTGGAAGAACATTCCCTCAATTCTGTCTTTCATTTTCTTTAATTTCTGACCCACAATTGCATAATGGTATGTATGCCATGGTGGTGCAGCGGTAACGTTGTTGCCTCACAGCAAGAGGTTTTCCCATTTGATTCTTGGCTGGAGCACCTTCTGTGTGGAGTCTGCATGTCCCCCCTGCTGTCGAGTGGCGTTCGAAAGACATGTGTAGAATGGATATGCCTTCATTGAGGGTTGGGCATTGAGATGGCACCTCGGCACCATAAAAACTACTGCCAATCATTAGTGGACCAGAGTTCCGCTGTGGCGACCCCTAATCGGGAAAAGCCAAAAGAAGAAGAACAACAACAACATTGCATGATGGGACTTGTATGCATGGCATTTAGTTTAATTTATTTTATACCTGGTACTGCTGAATCCTGTGAGAAATTTCTGCAAGGAAGTATGTCTGAGAGAGAGAGAGAGAGAGAGAGAAGTGTGAACACACAGTTTTGATTTACTACTTAATGTAAGTGCAATAGCATCAAATCTTTGAACAGTGTGCCACAATTCTGCACTTGCAGAGTAAGACTTGCTTAAACTGAATAACTCATTATAATTTTAAGTTGAAGAAAGTGAGATGGGGAAGCAGTGATAAATAATTTTAAGGCCACAGTGAGCCAAGAAGTCTAGCATCTAGCCACTGTTTCTACACAACATACCACAAGAAGTAAGGATGCCTTAGTTACTTACATAATCAAGCAACAGTCTGTGTTTGGAGGCTGAGTTAATTTATTGACTCACTCATCAGATTACAATGGTTCTGACAATAGGTAGATTTTAATGAAAAGCAAAAATAAAGCAGTAAGTGCCTGTGGAGTGAGTTGAATTACTGTCTGTCATTTGTAAACACTTACTGAAGACATAAATGCATATAAATGTTGATAAAAGTGGAAACTGGATCACAAGAGTTATGACAGCTGAGAAAAGTGGGTCATTGCTATCTTCTGCGTGAGTGGTGGTTTTAAGCATGATAAAAGAAAATGTCTTGAGTGCTAATATCTTGGTGCAAAGAATCCACTCATTCTGCAAACAACTATCATCAAATAATTTAAACTGACACATCACAAATGATATTCTGTCACAGAAATAAAAAAGGTATTTTGTATAGGGGCATTTGAGGTCCTTCTCCTCACCCCAACTCTATAATGACAGTAAAATGGCGATAAGGAAATGACTTGTGAATGGGCAGTGTATTATTTTTTACAGACAACTGTAACAACAGAAGAAACCTGCAGTACAACTGCAGAGTTCCACAAAGTATATCTAGCTCACAACATATAAAAGAGAAAAGCAAAAGTAATATTTTCCACAAAGAAATGCCCAAGAATCTCCTGAGAAATTAAACACCAGAGATTTTAAAGGCATACTTAAAGAAAATGCTAAACAGAAATGCACATTTGAATAACATGAAAAATCAAAGCCATTCATTAATAGCAAAATCATTGAAAAGGGTCTGCACAAACAGGGGAGCCCACAGGATTTTTTCAGAGGGGTGTAAACTCAGAGCCCCCCACTCATCCCATGCACCCATCCATGCAGCCATTCCAGTGTCCCATTACTCGACTATTTCTCCTCATTTGCCATAAACACTGTTCAAAACTCTGTGTGCATACTGTTTTATGCTTTACTTCTACAATGATTACAGATATTTGGATTTAATTTACAAATTTTATTTCAAATTTTATAGCGCAAATACTTATAGACATTTGTTAAACAAAACAGTAGTCTTACAATGAAAACCGGCTTAGAATTAAAACGTCTTTACCTTTGAAACTCACATTCACTGAAACAGCATTGAAACCCACATTCAAAGAAAATGCAGCTGGCCAGTGGTGAGTTAAGTTTACCTTTGGGCTGTTTTCAAATCATAGGCCCCTTGCACGCATTTTTAGGGTAATGCAAACATTTTTTAATACAACCAGGAAGGTGAATCAATTTTAATATATAATAATTTAATTATATCCCTTGTATAATACAGCACCACTTGTTAGAGTGTGCTTTAAATTTATAGATTTTAACCTTTTTCCAGTAAACAATGAAACAAAACATAAGAACCAATAATGACAAATTGCCCAATTCAGAACATTTCAACCATAAAAGGCCACTCAAACTTCTGTCATTACAATCCACCAATATCAGTCAATATGCATAATCTCTGTAGAAGTAAAAGTCATCTGAATAATTTCACATTAAAGAGATCTGAAATAAATGAAGAAGTTGTTGCTTGAAAACAACTTTATATTTCAGTGTTTCATCTACAAACTCAGTGCCTGTTGCCCTTGAAGAGTAAATTGCCTTTGTTACATTAAAAAAAATGGTAAGCTGCTATATTGCAATAGAAAATGGGTGGCAAGCTGAAAAACATTTTCATAGCTACTAGGCATCTCATCCAAAGGAGGACATACTCAGGTCTGCAGCACCCCACTCCCTTAAAATATAAATCTTCATGCTCTGGGATGCAAGTATGCTAACTACTCTGCTACTAACACTGCTTTAAAATTTTATACGGCAATCGTGAAACCATTTGCTGAACAAAACAGTTGTACATTTTAAGCAGACAGCATGAGCAGCAGTAAACTTGTCTTCCCTTGAAGCTCACAATTCCTTAAAAATGCACCTAAAAATAAATTCCACCTGCTAACTCAAACTAGGGCATTTC
The DNA here is from genome assembly GCF_019279795.1 of Protopterus annectens. NCBI lineage: Eukaryota > Metazoa > Chordata > Ceratodontiformes > Protopteridae > Protopterus > Protopterus annectens. The sequence goes on from NC_056739.1 coordinate 230,428,816, forward strand.
ACTCTCTCTGATACACACACATCTCAACCTTTTAGTGCAAGAAATCTAGACAAAGCCTAAAATAAATAGGGACAGATTATAAATATTTCTATCATGAACTTAGAAAATTGCTAAAATAACAGGATTTGTGTTAGTATACATTTTTCTAAAGGATATGATGTCTAAAACTAAAACGTCTGTTATTATTTAGCAACTTCAATCCTTTTTAGGAGGGATATGGGGCAAAAATCTGGATATTCTACAAAAACCTAGAGAGCTGAGGGGTACGCTACCTTCCTCTTATACAAACATACATACATACACACATACATACACACACACACGCGCACACACACACACACACACACACACACACACACACACACACACACACACACACACACACACACACACACACACAAATGCCCTAAACTAGGGACACATTTAGAAAGTTGTTAGAATAACAGGATTTGTGTTAGAATGCATTTTCTCAAGGATATGAAGTTTGAAACTAAAATGCATGTCATTATTTAGGAACTTTAATCCCTCCCTCATCCAAGTGATTTGTCAAAAACAAATGTTTTGTAAGGAACAGACCAATAATATAAGGCAAAAATCTGGACAATCTGTGAAAATCTGTACAGTCGAGATGCATGACACATACATACACTCCCTACCTCCTTAGAAAGTGGATAGAACAGCAAGTTTTGCATTAGTATGCATTTTCTGAAAGATATGAAGTCTAAAGCTGAAATGTCTGCCATTATTTTCTGACTTCAGTCCTCGATGATTTGCCAGAAAAACATAATTCTTAGAGAAACAAACCAAAAATATGAGGCAAAAATCTGGATAATTGTGAGGTATGACCCTCCCCCCTTACTCACAATCCTACCTCCCTCTTACTCACACACAAACACACACGCACACACACACACACGCGCACACACGCGCACACACACGCACACACACACACACACACACACACACACACACACACACACACACACACACACACACACACACACACACACACACACACACACACACACACACACACACACACACACACACACACACCTAGCTTTTCATATCTACTTCTTACATACACGCACACACACCCCTACCTACCTACTTCTTACATCCACACACCCCTACCAACCTATTTCTTATGCTCACACACCTCATAAACACTTAAAAATACATATGCACACACCTGCCTCTCACTTCTACATTTGTCCATAGTCCAAACATCTTCTGGAATTCAAATTCCATGCGGGTGTGGAAGATGAAGATGTAAATCATCGGTCACATAGATGCAGAAGATGAAAATAGGTCGCAAATACCTGTTGTGTCTGTGCGACTTAAAAACTTTTTTTTTAATTAAAAGAAAATGAATCTCTCAGCCAGCCAGTTCAAGGGGGATATAAGTGCACCCCTTTGCACCTGCCTGCAGGTGCCCTTGTGCACATACTTGACCTCATACTATAAAATTACCCCTTGTACAGAGCTAGTACACAGATGTGTAAAGTTGTGGAAAAGACATCACTTTACAATACTGTATATATTCTATGAATCATATTTCTAATGTACTTTGTAATTATAGTGGAACACAGTCATCCAAAATATTTATTTTGGAGTGTATTGACTATATTGGAGCACTAGTATATATTGGTCATTTTGCAACATTAGAACACTTAAAACAAGCATATAAATAATTAGAGCTGTAGTGTACATCTCTTAACAGATGATAAGCATAAGATATTTGGGGATAAAATAAAGTACCTTACAAATTTCAGCAATATTTGGAGTAAATGTTCAGTGTCATTTATGGCAAGTTTAGAACAATATGTAGCCTGGTATTGAAGTATGGAGCAAAATGTGTTACTGACCACTGACCAGAGCACTCAGACTAATCCCTTTGGTGGTGAATAGACCATTTTACTAGTATATTGTTGGCAGTCACTAAGCCGTGGTGGTACAGCGGTAGCATTGTTGTCTCACAGCAAGTGGTTCCCCTCTTCAATTCTCAGCTGGAGTGCCCTCTCTGTGGAGTCTGCATGTCCTCCCTGCAGTCGAGTGGCCTCTGAAAGACATGTGTGAATGGTTGTGCCTTTGCTGAGGGTTGGGCATTGGGCTGGCAACTTGGCACCATAAAACTCTACTGCCAATCATTAGTGGATCGGAGTTCTGCTGTGGTGACCCCCTAACTGGAAAAGCTGAAAAGACAAACAAAAACAATTGTTGGCAGTCACTACGAAATTGGTACAGCAATATTGCAAGTAGATAAACCGACTGTCCTGTGGTTCAGTTTTTTCACATTATCATATTTTCTCTTTTAAAATAATAACAGAATTAACATATTAGCATGAATAAAATGAAATATTTATAATCCATCAGAGAGCAGACATCATTTATGGCTAATATTGACGAATAATGCATTCCTTGCTCTGCATGTGAGCATGCCCAACACTGTATGCAAAAACTAATGTTCTATAACATAAATGTACAGTGTTATATGAGTACAGAAAAACTCATGTCTGCATTTCATAAATACCACAAAGGGTTGGTTCCTCCTGACCTGTTTATCATCAGTCCATCTGTGCTTTATATTACCTACCTTCACTTGGACTCTTTCATTAACAACAACTCCTGTATTTTATGGCTTGTAATAAACTCATTATCAGCTGCACCTTTGTTTGATTTTATGTATTGCGCACTCTCACATTTTAATAGTCTGTACATAAATAAATAGATGAATTAACAAACAAGCATGGTGGAATCCCGCTGTGTTTCATCACAACACAGTTAGAAATGCAGTTTGCCAACAGTCTAACACCTCCTTGGAAGAGCCATATCCTAGTTTGACATGTACCCCTGCTATGTATCCATCTGATTGTCAAAAGGAAGTAGAAAAAGAAGCGTACCTTGATACACTGAAGTATCTGTGTTGTAGATCTATAATAATAAGGCATGAATGAATCACATGGATTCACAGTGAGCTATTGTTTGCATATCATCTGTTTCTTTCAGCTGCATGAAGAAACAGATATTATACAATGGCATTTCCACAAAGACAAGAAACGTGCCTGCTGATTGGCCAGTTTAACCAGCTTGCACATTGTAAATCCAAAGTAACCTAAGTAAGAAGTCCGGCCGCTAAGGAATCCTTTAGCGGCAACTTCAAGTAAATTAAACCTTGGCCATGGACGTTAACGGGGCAGCAGGCAAAATGAACAGTTCTTATTCTTCCACTACTGCTAGGTTTTCTGACAGGCAAAAGAGGGTTACTAGTGAAGGAGAGGAAATTAAGAGTGAACCACTCGTCACTGGAAGCACACTATACCATCCTAAACAGATGAGAAGTTACGGTAATGTTTCTTTAGTTTGCTTTCTGATTCAAAGTAGGCAAGGAGCTAAGGTATTTTGTTACAAAGAAAAGACACGAGTATGACTCAAATGCAGAGCATACACTCAAGTTTCTTGATCCTGATGCCTGCCTTTCTGTATATGCAGTAGACCTTGCCAACGTTCAGATAACTACAATCCTCACAAATAGAAGATTAACTCCCCAACACTCGAGTCCTTGGATACCAACGAAACAAAGTCTTTTATTGACACAAAAAAAAATGACACTGGAGCTAAAACACAGGGTTATACACAGGGTTAAGCGCTTTCATCTGTCTGATCGCAGATTTCATCAGAACCATTGTGCTCCTACATTCCATAGCATTTAAACGTATTTAGGCGCCAAAAATTAATTAGATTCAATTACATTAATGGAATTGAGTTAGACTCCACTCTAAATATATTAAAAATATATATTAAAAGCATTCTGATGTAAAATCATTTGTGTGTTGAAAAAACAGTGATACATACAAACATCTAATGAATTTCTTCACTGTGCTTACTCCTCTGTATACATATAAATTATTCTGTATAAATGATTATATGTAAAATATGTAAAATATGTAAAATATATAATATATATAAATAATTATAATAAATTGTTAAAAATTCTTATAAAAACTCCTAAGTCTGTTACAATCAATCAATACATGTATCCATCCAACTCAGTATTATATTGGGTTCAGGCTAACAACATAATAATGTAGTTTATTGATTGATTGTAACAGACTTAGGAGTTTTTATAAGAATTTTTAACAATTTATTATAATTATTTATATATATTATATATTTTACATATTTTACATATTTTACATATAATCATTTATACAGAATAATTTATATGTATACAGAGGAGTAAGCACAGTGAAGAAATTCATTAGATGTTTGTATGTATCACTGTTTTTTCAACACACAAATGATTTTACATCAGAATGCTTTTAATATATATTTTTAATATATTTAGAGTGGAGTCTAACTCAATTCCATTAATGTAATTGAATCTAATTAATTTTTGGCGCCTAAATACGTTTAAATGCTATGGAATGTAGGAGCACAATGGTTCTGATGAAATCTGCGATCAGACAGATGAAAGCGCTTAACCCTGTGTATAACCCTGTGTTTTAGCTCCAGTGTCATTTTTTTTTGTGTCAATAAAAGACTTTGTTTCGTTGGTATCCAAGGACTCGAGTGTTGGGGAGTTAATCTGCTATTTGTGAGGATTGTGGTGTTCTTATACTACTATTTGTTTTATCCAAACGTTCAGATAACTAGCTGCTAACTTCACTGTGGATCAGCAGATGAGCGCAGTAGGCAAGCTGTTTATTTCCTAAAAAAAGAGAGAGCAACAGGAATGCAGTCAAAATAGTAACAAATAAATAATAACTGGAGAGATATAACAAACGACTGTGGGAGTTAACTTAAACTGCACATTTTGCCTGCTGCCCCATTAACGGAAAAGTATCATAATTTTTTTAACTGATATTCATGGCACATAGAAAATATTTTTTTAATTCATTAAAATGCCTTTTTTATAAGTAAAACCAGAATAACCAAAATAAAAAGTCAAAAAGTCACCATATATAAACAGGCACAGTGCAAGGCTTTCCAATGAAAATAAGGCAACACCACTAGCTTCAAGAAAGGCTGTATAAACGCTTTTGTTCCTTTATTTATGGTGGAATAAAGGAACAAAAACACTTATACAGCCTTTCTTGAAGCTGGTGGTGTTGCCTTATTTTCATTGGAAAGCCTTGCACTGTGCTTGTTTATATATAAGTAAAACCAGCATATTTTAACCATTTTGTTTCTTGAACTGTTTTAAACTGTTTAAAGTTGTTTTTGCACCCGCACTTTTAAAGTTTGTCCTGTTTGTTGCATTTACCTGTTGAGGCTACACACTCAAGTGCGCTAGCCTGTGTTAAATATTTGTTGCATTTTCCTGCTGTTTGTTGCAAAAAAAAAAAAATAAATAAATTATCCTTGTTTCCCGTCTTTCCTAACCTAGAGTAGTCCAAATACAGGCTTTGCTGTATTCTGGACTTTTGGAAAGTTCCTGTGTTTCCATTTCCTTTCTTGGATTAAGGGAGGCTTCTTTGTTCATCAGTGGCAGTGGGGAGCTTAGAGCAGCCTATCTATCCCTGGGGGAGTGTTCCCAGCACAAGAATCTGGTAGTCTATTGACCATATTTGGCCAATTTCTAGCTCTTTCAAATCCCCCTGTATAAAACCCGCTTTGGTGAGGTTTTTGCGCTTGTTACTACTCAGCCAAACTCCTCGTGGTCCTGCAGAGTGGTGCTAGCAGCAGAGAGGCTAAAAGAGTGACTGCTAACCTGATAAAAGTGTTTTTTCCTGCTACTACTTGGGCGACTGTCCAATCTAGCTAAACTGCAAATATTTCTGATTCTTGAACTGTTTTAAACTGTCTAAAGTAGTTTTTGCACCTGCACTTTTAAAGTTTGTCCTGTTTGTTGCATTTACTTGTTGAGGCTACACACTCAAGTGTGCTAGCCTGTGTTACATATTTATTGCAATTTCCTGCTGTTTGTTGCAAAAAAGAAAAAAAAAAAAAAAAAAAAAAAAAACTTATCCTTGCTTCCCGTCTTTCCTGACCTAGAGTAGTCCAAATACAGGCTTTGCTGTATTCTGGACTTTTGGAAAGTTCCTGTGTTGCCATTACCTTTCTTGGATAAAGGGAGGCTTCTTTGTTCACCAGTGGCAGTGGAGAGCTTAGAGCAGCCTATCTGTCCCTGGAGGAGTGTTCCCAGTGCAGGAATCTGGTAGTCTGTTGGCTGTTTTGGGCCAATTTCTAGCTCTTTCAAGTCCGCCTGTATAAAACCCGCTGTAGCGCGGCTTTGCGTGATTTTGTGCATAGCGTGGCATCAAGCAGCACCGCTTATTTGGGTTTGAGCCTTGGAACTGATCTAGTTCTCATAATAAACACCCTATTCCTATGCTAAAGCCTAGCACTTGCTCACTAAAGCAATTATATAAGTCAGCACTAAAAAATTAAAAGCACTACACCCTCACAAACTCCCCTTGAGTAACTTGTTCCCCATTGGCCCTTTTTTTCAGTTATAAAGGAATTCCCAATACTATTCTAGCATGTCCAAAGGTCAGTTGTCAATCTCCTCTCCGGTCCAGCTGGTGAACCTGGAAATCTTGAGGCAATGTTACAACTGCCTAATGTACACAGACAACCCTCTCCTCCTTCCAACAAATTCCAACACATGTGAGAGATGCAACCATATAGCCAAACTGGAGGCTAAGCTCTCTCAACTCAGTACTGGCATAACCAGTCAGGAGGAGAAGGAAAGCACACTCACTACAATTCCAGTCTCACATAGACCTACCACGACAGAAAACCAAACACATAAACACACAAAAACATACTTGGAGGCTCTAAATAAAAATCTGCCTAAGCAGCAGAGACCTCCAAAGCAGACACCCAAGCAACCGCTACCCCAAAACAAAACACGTGCAACACATAGCTCACAAAGCCAGTGTGCCGAACAGTCACAGCCCTTAAGGCTAAACAACACACCTGATACACTTGTAATAGGTGACTCTATCATCAGGCACACTGACGTCCCGCTCACCAGGCTGAAAAAGGAGAAGGTCACGGTGAGCTGCCTGTCGGGCGCTAGGATCCGCCACATAACACAAGCACTCAGGTCACTCCAAGGCAAGTACAAATATGACTCAGTCATTGTCCATGCTGGTGTGAATGACCTGAGACGTACCTCCCTGGACTACATGAAAAGAGACATAGAGGAGCTCTCTGAGCATGAAGCCCAGGCCGGTATGACCCTGACCTTGAGTAGCATCTTACCCTCACCAAGAATGATGCCACAGTATGAAGACAAGATTATCAATTTCAACAATTGGCTTAAGTATTGGTGTCATTCAAAGGGGATACAATGCCTGTCAGCCTGGGATGACATGCTCGACAAGCCACGATGCTTCACTAGAGACGGCTTGCACCTGTCACCCCTGGGCTTTCGGATACTGGCAAAGGCTCTTGCTACCCCCATAGTGCCTTTTTTAGGCAAGGCTCAAAAGACAAACCCACCTCTATAGGTATCACAAGGGATAAGAAACTAAGAGTAATGCTACTCAACGCCAGAAGTCTAAACCTCAAGATGCACGCACTCGAAACTCTCCTTAGCATGGAGAACATCGATATCTGTGCAGTAACAGAAACCTTGTTCAAGGCTTTCGAGAGCACCCCAGCACTACCAGGTTATACCTCATACCATGCTTTTCGGCCCCAAAACTTGGACCGAACCACAAAAGGAGGGGGAGTATCAATATTCGTCAAAGATACCCACACCTCCAGGTTGGTGGCACAGCACGAAGCATCAGAGACTATCTATGTGCAACTAACAGTGGGTAAAACTGCCTTCCAGTTTATAGCCTGCTACAGACCACCCTCCCAAACCCAGGAACCCCACTCGGCCTTCCTGAGAACACTGGAAAATATGAAGATCTCTCCAAACACCATTATATTGGGTGACTTCAACTACCCAACCATAGACTGGGAGCATTACTCTAACTCCAACACCCTAGCCCAAAGGTTCCTAGAATTTATAAACTCAAATGCTGTGGAACAACTTGTTACCACTCCGACAAGAGGGGAAAACGTACTGGACCTGATCATCACCAACATGGGGACTCTATGCTCCAGAACAGAAGTGTATCCCTAACTGGTAAGATCAGACCATAAACTAATCTCACTGGATATTCACATCCCGACCCCACCCCATGCCCAGAAAACCACAGTGAAAAACTTCTCTAAAGCAAATTTCACACTCCTCAAAACCGAGGTGGAATCCTTCAAAGCCCCCGGGCCTGTGGATAATACGGCCTGGACAACAAAATCCTTTATAAACGCATTCTATGAACACCTTCAGGAATGCATGGATCATGCAATCCCAAATAAAACCAAGACCCAATCCTCCAAAGGCAGACGTCCTGTCTGGTGGACCCCAGCCATAAACAAACTATACAATAGAAGGAGGAAGCTACTACATGACAGAGCAAAATCCCAAAAAGGGAAGGCATCTCTGATCAGTATTAGCAAAAAACTACGGGCACTCATAAAATCATCTAAGGTCAGCTTTGAGAGAAAAATTGCACAGGACACTAAGGATAATCACAAGGCTTTCTTTAGTTATGTTTGGAACCTGGGTGGGAATTCCCAGATATGCTCAGAATTAGTCAAAAATGACAAAAAATACACCGAACCCACAGACATTGCCAACATCCTAGCTGACAGGTTCAGCGCAAACTTCTCCCCCCCTCCCCACCAAAAGGGCTAATATCTATCCCAGCAGAGTGCTGCCCCCCTGACATCTCAGATGCTCAGGTAAGAGCTGCCCTCTCCAAAGCAAGAAACACAGCACCAATGGGACCAGACGGTGTCCTGGGCTGCGTCCTACATGAACTCCAAGAAGAGCTAAACCCAAACCTAAAACTACTGTTCAATCTCAGCCTTACTACAGGATATGTACCCAAAGAGTGGCGTACAGCAACAGTGGTCCCTCTCCACAAAGTGGTGCCTCAAAGGATCCTGGAAACTATCGTCCCATAAGTCTCACTAGCTTGGTCTGCAAAGCTATGGAAAGGATCATCATGGACCTTATAAATAAAGATATTGGGGACCTACAGACACTGGATCCTACCCAGTTCGGCTTTGTTAAGGGCAGATCCTGCCTCTTAAACCTGGTTGATTTCTTTGAAACAGTCACCAAGGCCATTGACAAGGGGAAGGTGGCCCACACAGCCTACCTGGACCTCGCAAAAGCCTTCGATACAATACCCCACTCGGGCATTATAGATAAGCTCACCAGCTTAAATATAAACCCCTATGTCACTAGATGGGTTGCAAACTGCCTCAAGGACAGAACCCACATGGTTAGAATAGCTGGAGCCATGTCAGACTCCAAACCAGTTACAAGTGGCATCCCACAAGGCTCAGTCTTGGGACCTCTCTTGTTCAGTATATATTTCTCAGAGGTACAGACCAACATGGAAGGACTGTGGCTGACCAAGTTCGTAGATGACTGCAAACTGGGCACCATAATAGACTCTCCAGCCGACACAAGCATCCTCCAAAAGGGCCTCATAGAAACAGACAACTGGTGCCAGAGCCATGGTCTCAAGCTAAATGCCAAAAAGTGTATAGTCATCCCCTTTGGCAAAAACAAAGTGCCCACAAATTACCACATAGGTGGTAATCCATTAAGTACAGAAGAAGTAATTAGGGACATGGGGACCCAAGTTGATAGCAATCTCTCATTTGACAACCACGTGGCCAAAGTGGTTAGAAAAACATTTTATATAGCCCAGCTAATTATGAAGGGATTCACATCTAGATCAGGGGAGGTCATCGTGCCTCTTTACTCATCCCTCATCAGGCCCATAATTGAGTACAATGCCCCTTTTGGGATGTACCTTACCAGATACCTGCAGCAACTGGAAAGACCCCAAAAGTACCTCAACAAGAGGATCAAGGGGCTCAAACAGATGCCGTATGCTGCCCGGTTAAAGAAACTCCAACTCTACTCAGTGGCATACCGCCTGCTCAGAGGTGATCTGTGCCTGACGTATAAAGCCATGTCCAACCCGGAATTAATGGACATGCTGCACCTCAGAATATCAAAATCCCATTGAGCTACATGCTCAAGGGACGTAAACCTCAGCACTGAAATAAATAGGACATGCTGGAGGGACAGATTCATAACCCAGAGGCTCCCTTCACTCTGGAATAAAATCCCAGTCCAGGTTAGGCAGAGTCCCTCATTGACTCTCTTCAAGAGGAATCTTGATGAGTGGATGGGAGATCGTAGGTTTACCCCGGGTATCACTTCTGTGTCACTGTTAGACAGAGGCACAGTATACTAACCTCGAAAAAGGGCATAGAAAATTAATTTAAAACGGGTGGCAAAAGCCATGCACACTCTGGCTAGGCTTATAAATGCCCTAGGGCAGATAGCCTAGTATGAACCTATGAACCTATGACCTTCCTACTTAAAGTTGTTAGTGAGCTTTTAGTATGTGTTCCACATTTTGCCCATTTGTTCCACATTATGTGATCTAGTGTTCCTCGTGTTGCAGATGGAAGGTTGAGAGCTAGGTCTACGGAGAGAGGAAAATGAACATCTGAAAAAAAAAACACATTATTCATTTTTATACAATGTCACCTCCTATTATTTGGAATATAATTCTCGGAAGTTCAAAACAAAACAGAGGGGCTGTGGCTAACTAAGTCAAAGTGTGGACTATTTTATCTCACAAAAAGTGGAAGAATACAAAGTAAAGCAAACAAAAACCTAAATAACAACAACACAAGCATAACACAACACAAAACTAACATCATTATATAATAGCAATAACCCATGGCTGGGTGTGAGTAATGCTGGATTTACCCATGGTTGGCTTTGTTTGGTCACTCGGGATTCACCCTCGTGAGCAAAATAAGGGGCCAAAACCCAAAATCAGGGAGGGATTTTAAATACAGCTCTTATAAACATAAAAAGTTGCTAGAAAAACAGGTTTTACATTAACATGCATTTACTGATGGATTTGAACTCTGAAACCTAAATATAGGTCATAAGTTAATGAGTTTACTCTTCAGAGATTTACCAGAAAACCACAAATTTTATGATGAACACACTAAAAATATAAAGCATAAATCTGATCATTCTGTCAAAATCTGGAGAGTTCACAGGTGTAACTTTGGGTGTTCTGCTGCATTAATAAGGTCATTCAGTTTAAAATGTAAAATAGTTATCTATTTATTAGCTCTGTTACATTATCGCCCAGCTGTTTCTTAAAAATTTCATCCATTGTTTTTATGCTATAAGCACTTTTTGAATGCTCATCCACTTCTTCATTTCGCTGCCTCAAACATGAGCACATATCACTCTAATATCAACTACATTAAAAAAGTCTCCCTAAAGTCCTCCTCGGTTACCAAATGGAAAGTTAAATCTTCATATGCAAATGTTACATGTTACAAAGTATGGAGCCACTTTTTTGATGTAGATGCAATGAAGGACTGGGGCCACGCAGTCCTCTTAAAATTTGCACTGGGTTCATAGTTACTAAAATAGTGACATTGCTTCTGATTTGATTTTGTCTCATGTTAATGAGTTAACTTTAAACTAATCTATGCCGAGGCTGTGCACTTGATTCACCTACTGTCAACGGTCAATCTAATTGATCTACCTGGTCCCAAAGGAGACTCTTAGACGTAACACCTCCCACCTATTACTTTGACAGTCCTCCATTTTAATATGTAGCCTTTGCCTTGCTATACTAGCATCCCTATTTATAAAGTTACTGACAGAAGCAAGGCAGTAAAACTAGCATACTTCATCATCTTTTTATCCATAGTTTGACAGCATGCAGTTAAGATATTCTCTACTGTTGTATCCTTGGTCAGTAACATAACAAAAAATGCCTCCAGTTTGAAACCACCATGCATCATCATCATCATCATTCTATAAATGTTATTTCATAGTACTCTAAACAATTACACTGTTTTATCCATATAAAAGACTATTATTAAATGCCTTATAGTTTATTCACTTGTAAAAGGAGTTAAGACATGTGAATACCTAAATCACAATTTCAGCAATCACAAAATACTAAATATCACAGTAAGTACCTTAGTAAGTATAATAATCATTACAGCCATTGGTAAATGCTTTTATCTTCTCAATATTACTTAGATCAGCCCTTAAACCCCTTCTCTAAACTCAGTCTCCTAGAGATTACTGAGGTGTGATCTATGCCTGGCTTACAAGGCATCTGCAAACAACACACTCATGAATCTCTTGCACATTCATAAATTAAACAGTACCAAAAATACAAAGGCTAGGTACCTGAATTTTGTCTGTGACTTAAACAGAACATACTCAAGACACAGATGTGTCTCAGAGACTGCCCCTCCTGTGGAACAGGCTTCCCATCCATGTGAAGATGACTTTGTCTATTACCCAGCTTAAAACCAACCTAGACAAGTGGATAGGGTATACAAAATTTACACTGGGCCTGGCACCCATGTGTGTCTCTTATTGACAGAGGTAGCTTATAAATGTCTGTCCTATTTAGATACAGAAAATCATTATTTTTTTGAGAAAACTTAGCTAGGCTTAGAAAGGCCCTCTGAATAGTAACAATGAATCAGACTTTATTTTTTTCTTTTCTTTTCTTTTCTAACATACTCTTTCCTGTATAAAAGTCAGCAGTGTAGAGATGTGGATTTAAAACCTCTCCTAAAGCCGGAGTACCTACTATAAACATGCATTCCTGTCCTGACCATTGTGTTGATTGATGTCAAGTTTCACATCTCCTAATCCAAAGTAACTCCATATACAGTACTAACGCCATTTGCTACTTTGGGGTATTTGTGGAATCCGTATGCTGCAGTTTTGAAAACATGCACAGAAACTTCACAAATGTGATCTTTCTGCACTGTTAGCAAACAATGAGCCGGGTGTATATGTACCATTAATTTCTTACCAAAGGATATTGAATAATGACCATCCAACAGTGTCCTTTATTTCCTGCTTCTACTTGATGATAATACTATCTGTCCCTATCAAAAAATCATCTAAGTTTAAACCTCGTATGAAGACTCAGATATGACTGCATGTATCTCAGAATCCTGTTTACATTCTCTGTTGATACGTTTAGTTTGCAGTTCTTGAATTCGAAATGTATTAAATTAAATATAGAATGTTTCCCAGAGTATGAAAAATTATGTAGGTAAGCTATTTTAATATGCAGTTCTCATGTGCATATTTCTTTAACGTTTCTAACATAAGCAAATATGCTGTACAGTTAATAAACAATTGGGATGAGAGAGAAATGGCACCATAATGACATGATATATTACACAAAACGTCAGGCATGTAAACAACAGATACAAGTACCAACCAATGAACAGAGGTAGCGCACACTAAGCATTCTTACTGAAAATCATAATCCTGTTTAGTAAGAATGACACACTATTAGGCTTCAATGTGTCTTTTCTAAGAAGAATTAGTGTGTTTTCCATGCAACAGATTCTTTAATGTTCTGTTCTGGTCTCAGTAAAATGATGTAACACTTGGGAAAGAAAATACAGCTCAATAACCCAAACCCTGAGGACAGAATTGCAAATATTTCTACAGTGACTACATACTTTCCTTTGGTGCTCAGGTATGCTGGTATGAATGATAACCAAACACAAACAAAGATTAGCATGCTAAATGTGATGAATTTAGCTTCATTATATCTGTCTGGAAATGTTCTCACTACAAAAGCAGCTATAAAACATACACTTGACAACAATCCGAGGTATCCAAGCATCAAACAAAACATTCTAATGGAGCCTTCATTGCATTCTAGTATTATTTTATCTTTAAACAAAATCATATTTTTATCTGGAGAGGGAGGTGCATATCCAAGCCATATACTACAGAGAATGACTTGTACAGCAGAAAAGAAAGATCCAATAAAACTTGGTGTCCTGGATCCCAGCCACTTCTGATGAAAGCCTCCTGGTCTTGTTGCACCAAAGACTATAACTACAGTGATTGTCTTTGCAAGAATGGAAGAGACACAGACAGCAAATGTAACACCAAATGCAGACTGTCGAAGTAAGCAGCTTGTAGCATGGGGTTTTCCAATAAATATCAAGGAACAGAGGAAGCAAAGGATGAGGGCAACTAAAAGGAAGTAGCTGAGGCTGCGATTGTTTGCTTTTACTATTGGTGTGTTTCGATGTTTGATAAATGTCCACAGTATAAATGCAGGGATCATAGAAAGGGTAATGCTGAGACTAGTCAGAGTTGCTCCAAGTGGGTCATCAAAGGACAGGTACTCAACATGTTTGAGATTACAAACCACCTTCCTCTCTTCTGGCCAAGAATCGTCTGGACACTTGATACAGCTATCAGCATCTGAGATCAAGAAATACATGATGACAAGGAAACATAAGTGGCAACATTTTTTCATTAGCATGCCATTTCATATTTTCTTCAGTTATAACTGCAAACATTGAGCATGAAGAAGAGATAGTCAAAATCACTAAGCAGTCAGTGCTTAAGTTTTTTTCACTAGTTCTAGTGTTTCAAACACCCTATCTTAATAGTTCCTTCATTTGTACATTACAAGTATGTCTATATTTAAATCCATCATAGTATTGTGTACATATTGTTACTAACAGCCGATTTCCATAGCAGTGGTTTCATGTTTGTTTTGAAAATATTTAATTCAGAAAGAAGTTTTGCTCTACAAACATGTATATAATTTTGAACAAAATAAACATGTGTCATGATTTTCATATATGCATTCTAGCCAGCTTGCCCTTCTAAACTTGACTGACCAGGAGAAATCAGCTTACAATCCCTCTTGTGTTTAGTAGTCATACCTGTCCAGTCACTATGTTGCCAGATGACTTACCTGAATCATACAGTAAAATGTTAGATTACTTACATTTTTCGGCAGGTGGTTCATATGCATACTACAGATACTCACATTCCAGGTTTAAGAGATTCCCTGCCTCACTTAATTCTACTAAATATTCTTTTATAAATCATGTGCAAGGCAATGTTTTTGTATAGTTTCATTTTGCAGTAAATATGCTTTTCTCATGCAAAGTGGCTTCCTCTTTCTACAATTTGTAGTATTTACTTTAACGTCTTCATTGGAACTGTATCTGTTAGCTTGTTTAAGCTGTGTTTGCATCTACTGCATACTGACCAATTGCCAGGTACATCATGATTGAGTCAAGTGGACCTGAATTTTGATGGCAGAAGTCAGGGGATAAACAGTGTGAAGTGGCTATAGGCTTGTTTTCTGTAGTCTAACTGTGCTGTAGTTTGATGCAATCAAGCATGTGGTTAGATAATCAGACACTAAATCAATAATCAACTATATGAATTTATATTCAAATAAAATAAAAGAAGTGGAATAGGAAAAGATTCCTACTAAAGAAAATAATGCATGATATACAATTTAATAGTATAATAAATAGTTGCTAAATAGTTGTCTACCATGAGGTAATCACTCATAGGAAGAAAACAAGAGGTATATGAATCACTGCAGTTAACACTACCTGGATTAATACTGGAATGAAAATATTCCATGAAGCTCAACCTTTATGTGGATTTAGGTACTGGATGCAGTATATGATGAAAAGCCACATTATCTGCAATGTGGCATTGTATATACAGGTACAGCTGAACTAGAGACTTCAGAAGTCTGAGGATGGAGACCCTGTGTTCAGGCCAATGTGAGTCATCCCCCAAATCTTCTCTGGGAATGTCTTGCAGTTCTCCATTTTTAAAATCAGATTTAATTTCCTGATGGCTTAGTGTATTCACCAGCCTGTCCCTCCATTTTCACGGATGGGATAAATGCAGATATGAGAGCCATTCCACTTTACATGCAACACCTGCGTTGGATACTCTCATGGTCATGCTGCTTCACTGTCATGGCAGATCTGGACCCTGTTTGTTATGTCAGCTCTGACATGCAGATAGAGCTGCTATGTCAAGGATCTACAGCCAGAACCAGCTACCCTGCCAAGTCCTGGAGTAGGTTTGGGCTATAGTAATAATAGGTTCTGAGATTAAATGGTATAGAATGATATAAAATATCAGTACCTGTTCTTGGCATAGAAGGACTCCATTCAATTTAATACCAGAAGGTATTGAACTGCATACTACTTGCCCCCATAACATTATCGGAAGGTGCTGGAAGATGACACAGTACTGGAAAGTAATTGAACAGCTGCCCAGTAAATACTGCAGTCACAAATATTATTTTATATATGTTAAAGTTATTTTACTGATGTAAATAAAGTAAACACTAAATAGTTTAGAAACAAGAAAACACTTAATATTATAAGAGCATAATTAGAGTAAAAAAGAAGTGGCAAAAACCCTTATACATGATTCTGCCACTCATTTCTATTTAGAGCAGAAAATTAATGTTTACCTAGGTGAAATGTATTCATGTTACACATTTTATATACCTTCAGCTCTCTACATGTTAGTTTAATATGACTATATAGCATTGCTTAATGTTCTAGCTATGACAATTTGCATGTCTTTTACTACATGGTTCAGTTCAAGAATTCTCATTTGGAATAAGAATCTCATGGAGGTTAGATCACAATAACTGTACTTATCGACTAAGAGTCTTAAAACCGTTGTAACTGTTTCTACAAAAAAAATCATGCTTCTGATCTATTAGGAATACAGAAAAGCCTCTCACAAATCTGTAAAACATTGAGGATCCAGAAGGAATATGCATACCTTAAATTGAACTACAAAGGTAGTTGGGTACTATGATAAAGTACAAGTCAGCCAATGGTAGACCTTTAGAGCCACAGGTGAAAAAACACGTACTCAAACAAAAGTATGCTATAGAATTTCTTACCTGCTTAAAACTGATTCTCAATAATCAATAACCAAAAACATCCTGATTCCCAATTCATTTATTGACTACCAGTAACATATCCAAATTCCTAACAACATATTGATACTCTTTAAACAAAGAACAATAAAATTGGCATGTTTATTCATGTATCCTGTAAGAGATAAGACTACTGTGATACAGTGAAGAAAACTAAATTGGTACTAGTTTAAGCAAGAGCACATAACAATTCTAACATAAAAACTATTGAATGAAAGCTAATACCCATTGAGAAAAACAGACACACTACTACTAGTCAGAAGCCCTCAGTACAATCCAAGCAGTAAAGGCATCCTTTTCCTAAAACGCCACTATATACCTTGGCAATTATAAAAATGACCTTAAACAAAACTACTACAAAACATGAAAATACTCTTCAAAACAAAATGTAGAAAGTTTCCAAGCATATATTAATTGTGATGAGTGCAAATATGTATACAAATAGTATGTATATAATGCATTAATTTGTGTAAATAACATTCTTCTATAAGCACATATCCATTTTCCATGAACTGTATTAGTGATGGTATCCATGGACAGAACACAGTGAAATGTGTAAATAACTTTCAAAGAAATACATAAGTACTATACTCACTGAACTGTAAACGTTGATTATAATGAACCTAATTCTAAATTTTGGTTTGAAATGTAACTCAGGAGTTATTCTGTTTGAATATGTCTTGAAAGGTTGTCTCTCTTATTGCCCTGCATTATGCCTGAAAAAACCCTTTGGATCTGTTTGCATGGTTAACAGTGTTACATAACTAAGTAAATAAATTGCACCAGTTTAAAAAACTGAAAACATTTTTTTTCTGAGCTTGTTTTTCAGTCCCATTGCCATATAGTAATAAAATCAGATTATCTCTTTAACTCTAATTTGAATTCTTACTCATGCAAACACTGTTATACATATACACTGTGTGTTACACCATGGGCAGGATTCACGAAGCCTCCGTGTAAGAGTTACAAGGCTTGCACGGAGGCTGCAGTTAAATGGTGTGACGTCAGCATGTCATGCATATGCATGAGGGCATGCTGAATCACACCTAAGGCTAACACGGTCCATGTAAGACAGTAGGGGGTGTGTCCGTAGGCCGAGCCCTGCAAGCGGACACGCCCCCAGAAGAGTAAAAGTGCCCAAAGTAAACACCCACAACAGAGTCCATGGAAATGTGAATAAACACAACACAACACATGCCCCCACAGACTATGAACATAAAATATATAAATGAACATGTTATATATTTTTTTTAAATCTTAAAAATGTTTGCCCGTGAGTGCGCTCGTTTGCGTGGGCGTGTCCGTAGCTTAGCCACAGTTAGCAGTCGGTGGAAAAGCATATAAGAACTAAATATGCAAAGTAAGCCAAGAAGCAATAGCATAGCGGTAGAGACGTCGGCTGAAGAGCAGGCATCCATGGTTCGAGCCCCCACAACATCAATTTTTATTTTTAGTAAAATAAGCACGAAACAAGTCCCTGACAAATATGTACACATATAAAATCATATTTAATGTAAAATGTAATGAAATAGTCCATTTATTTTGAAGACATGTGAAATAACAAAACAATAAAAAATGCGAGATGTGCTTATAGCTGAGCTACAGTTTAACAAGGTGAGTGCATCTGCCCATAGGTGAGCAGTGGTTTAACAGGTGCAAAATGAGTGCCCGTAGGTGAGCAGTGGTTTAACAGGTGCAAAATGAGTGCCCGTAGATGAGCAGTGGTTCAACATGCTGAAACTGTGTGCCCCTAGCTGAGCTGAGCGTAATATGCATGCTGACAGCCAAATGAGGCGTAAACCAGCTTAACCCATTTGCGCGGAGCTGCGCACCGCGCTAACAAGCTAACCGGCGGGCAACGTTGAGCAAGCTGTAACAAAATTGCCTTTACACAGACACACCCCCTAGCCTGTCTAGACACTCATAACATATAAAAAGCAGTGGCCAGGTTCGAACCCAGGATACCATGCACCATAGTCAAGGTACTGAACCACTACGCCACGACAGCTGTACATAGAAATGCAGTAATAGCAAATATATAAGAATGAATAGAAAGTGGAGCATGACAAAGCAGGTTTTGTGAAGTTGATACAATTCCAAAATGGCCAATCACAGATAAGTGTGGGAAAAACGGCATATATAAGCCCCATAGGCGGGAATACAGAGCATAAATGATTGTAGAACTGACTTGCAGCCAGAATGTCAGGAGTAGGTGAGGGTAGTTGCTTTCAAGCACAGAGGTGGGGCGTTGAGGAGTCCAGATACGTGGTCTGGCTCCTAGTCCACAATCATGAGGCCCAACTCATGCAGGGCCAGGTCCTGTGGGGAGCATATAGGGCTGAGGCATGGGACCGGTTGGCACATGACCTCACCACTGCCACAGGGATTCCAAAGACTGGTAAGCAGGTCCATCATCACCATGTGGACCTGAAGAGATGCAAGCAGGACCAATTGAACCTTTGGATCCAGAAGGCCCGGCAAATGCCCAACACCCCACTACTGAGTAAGTTACATTTAATTATGTATGTAAGAAATTAAATCAGCTGATATTATGGAGATGTGTATTCCAATATTACTTCATTTATATTACAGCTGCAGGTGTCCATTCTGCGAACCGCAGAGCATATGGCAATAAGCTGGTGCGGTTGCGCCACCAGGCAGGTCAGTAATCCACTCCCAGTAACTGTAAAGAAATATAAAAGTATGCCAATTAACAAAAGAGTGCAGTCTAGTCACTAAGTAATAAAATGTGCAAGTAACAGTGTAAACGTGTTTGCAAGTATTGCTTGATTACAAAAGTGTGTTGCAGTCTGTAATCCAAACAGAAAAATGAAAATGTCTGAAATAAAGTCTGAAATGAAGCTGCCCCACCTGTAATATAATAGTACACAAGCTGCAGCCGGCTGAAAAGTACAGCTGCAGAAGATGAGCAAATCACATATGTGAAATATATCCCTGTTGAAATACTGAAACATGACAGAAGTGAGACTGCTGGAAAGGATTGTAATAACTACAGGTAAAACATGTCAATAAAGCCTAGAAGTAAGTACCATCTTGAATAGTAAAATGAAAACAAGTGAGAGAGTGTGAGAAAGAGTTATGAATCCACCAATAAAGTAGTAATAACCCCTGAATAAAGTATACTGCAGGCAGTACAGAATGTAATGAATGTGATAAGTAGAACCAAACTGCGAAATGTGTTCAAAGTGTTGCTGCAGATGGAATGTGTATCCCAAAATCTGGATATGTTGCTCTCAGTCTGCAATATGCAGAGAGTATGATTGTCTGAAATATCAAACATCCACAGTTGTCTATAGCTATATAAAGCAAATGTAGCAGGATGATGTAGCTGAACAAAGCCATATATGAACGTGTATGAATAACAATAAATGTATATTGATGTAGTAGTAACAGTCCTATCACCAAATTGAAGTAGTTATCATATAGTAAACTGTAGTTAGAACAGTAGTGTGTATATATCTGTAGCTATTAGAAATGTACAGCATATGTATTGGTATTCGAAGGTGTTAATAATATTTTCTTCACCCCACCCTATAACCACATATAATCCATTCCACGTGAAATTGGTATGTGCAATCACAATTAACACCCCTGGACATTTGTCCTGTCGGGTCATAAATATTTGCATGTCCGTTGATGCATCTGCCCTGTCCATACATCTAAACCTGATGGCCTGTTGCCATCAATCAACCCTGCATGTTGTTGGACTGTGTATTGCTGTTCAAATTATGCATGTGTTATGCTCGCTGTTCAATGGTGTGAATATCTGGGTGTTTGGTTAATGAGAATACTAATGCATGCTGTTACAACTAATTGCGAATGGTATTGTATGTTACTAACCCAAACTGTCATGACATAATGCAAAACATAGGATGACAGGGACGGCGGGTTCCAGCAGACCCACCTCTCCCACCTCAGCTGGCGAGTGCACCTGGCACTAGTGCCCAGTCTGGACCCTCCTCCGGTGGTCCTGTGCCACCTGCGGGGGGAAGCGCTGCAGGGGATGGGGCCCGTCCCCCCTCTGCAAGCGTGGCATGAGGAGAACCACCACTCAACCTCCATAGCATCCGGACTGTGGTGCGTAGGGAGATCTGGGACTCTTTTCTTGGGCCCCTATGCCAGCTTGAGGCACAGGTGGCACAACTTACGGGCATGCCTGTTGCCCGGCCAACACAGCCCCCAGCACAGCCCTGTCCTGGGCAGTGAAGGAACAGTGGCAACTGCCCATGGGTGGGGATATCAGTTCCACTGTTGCCATCTGTTGGCTCATGGGCTCTGGATATCCAAACATCCGTCCCCGTCAATTGTGTAACCCCCCCACACATGTCATACACCGCCCCTGTATGCGTCTTGTTTGTCTTGTCTGTTGACCTACCCAACCTACCTCCCCAGCTATACCGACTTCCTTCACCTGACATACCACTCTCACCTGAAAAAAAAAAAAAAAGGGCACTCTGTACCGACAAAAAAATTACGCCCCATACATAGCTGCCCATTCCGCACATATATCTGCTGGACATGGAAAGTATCAATTAAAATTGTCTGTACAACAAGTATTATTGTTGTCCTGACAACTCTCTCAGGGGTGGAAGGTTTCAAATGTCACACCAAATTACATACATATGCACAGCTGTTGCTGATGAAGAAATGGGCAGCTATGGGCCTTACCTACATCCCTCCTGCAAAACCCGAGCTTGTTTCCCTACTGTCTTACCCTCTTTGTGACCCCTTTTTCACCACTTTCCTGTCTCCCCATTTTCATTTCTTTCAAAGAAAATAGTGCGGGTGTGCGCAAGAGTAAGCACGTTTAAGCAGTTGTAAGTAGGTGTGCGCAGAGCTGAATGCCAGTGCGCATGCATGAGCTCCACGCAAACCAGCGCTAACCCGGTTACAACTGCTTAAAAGTGCCTTAGTCACTCTGATTGACAGGTCCTGTAGTCAGTTCAAAAGCAAAATAAAATCCAACTGTCAGTCCCGAACCCAAGACCTTGGAAACAGTAGTCTGCATGACTTACCACTAAGCCACGACTGTTATAGAAGAACATCGTGCTAAAATAAATATATCATGTAATAGTAGGAATGAATGTAAAGGGAATATAGGATGTGTAGTACACAAAGCATGTCATGTATATTTACTGTCAAATCTAGTGGATATCTATGATAGTAGTGTGTGAACAGAAACAGCCATGCTAGTTGGTAGCTAGTAGGTAATAATGTCACTGTAGCGCCATGCAAGCCACACACATACTCACAGCAGGATAATCACTGCCCATACCCCACAACTTTTTACAGGAACACATCCGGACCAAGTAATAAAATATGTGGAGCAAAGGGCCAAAACCAGGGACAAATTACAAATAATGTTACAACAAACTTAGACAGTTCAGAGAGTAACAGGTTCTGCATTTTATGGGATGTTTGGAAGGGTATGAAGTCTGAAACTTAAATGTTTGTCAGTATATTCTGACCTGAGCCCAGAGTGATTTGCATGAGATATTGACCAAAATATGAGGCAGAAATGTGGACAACCTGCAAATACTTGTACACGTGAGAGGTCTGACACCACTATATTTGAATAGTTAAGAGCCTAGACATAGCAACAGTGACTGAGTTACAGGGATGCCCCACAGACTCCATGTGAAATGTACAAACAGTAGGCAGAAAGGTGTTACAACAAATGCAATGGTAACTATGAAGTCCTGAAAGTATGCAACACTTGCATGGCAGAAAAAGTGTAGTAATACATATGCTCATGCTATCCCACGGTCACAACTGCAGCATACCAGACAATTTAATGGGTGTACCCCACTGATATGTACCATTCCATGAGGCAGATAACAGATGCACCTGAGAGTCTCTGGGGCCTGCTCAGCAGCATACTCAAATACCCTAATAGTTGTCAAGGCCCACACCATGCCAGACCACACTGCATGCTGTGACACCCTAGCAGATATAGCAAGCATTCCAAGGTGTGAATGTACATGGAAAATAGGAAAGCCACAGCAGCACACTACAGTCAGGACACCTAGCAGGCATACAAGTAGTGAATGTAAAGGGCAAATATTGAAGCCATAGCAACAAAGTGCAAGAGCCACTGCTATACACCAGTTACACCACATGTCCCACAGGAAAGCACACACACACACACACACACACACACACACATTAACAGTAGTAGTAGTCGTAGGTGTCAGTGTACATACACAGTTAGTACAGGAAACTGGAGAAATGAATGGAGAAATGTTAATCTACAACACAGCTGGAAATATGAGAGAGATACCAACCTTTACACTCACAGAACATTGTCCACAGCATACCAGCATGGTCCCCGCCCTCAAAATCTGAAAGGGCTACGCCTATCTCACATACCTTTTTATAGCACTGTTCTGAAATCACAGTGAGAACTGCAATCAGTACACAACTGGCTGCATGCAATTAGCAAATGCTGGCTAACAATTGGTGCAGAGGTCATCACATGGGCATATGCAGATACCTACAAAAGTATGCTGTACTCCCAGTCCACACATGCAATACTTTCATTGCACCCTGAGGAGGAAGTTAGAGACAGAGAGAGAGAGAGAGAGAGAGACAGAGACAGAGACAGAGACAGAGATGGAGAAAAACAAAATCAAACATATACAAACAAAACTGTTCAGCAACAGCCACGTGGAAGCTGACAACTGTCAAGTGGAGCAGCAGGACACAAAACCAGATGGCAACACAAGCAGCTGTGACAAGCACAGGTAATGTAAAGTAATACTATAAAGGTCTACATACTGTGAACCCTCCATATGTGTCATTGGTCTGTATCCATATGTATATGAAGATGTGCAAAGGGCAGGGGACATACAGCAACTATCAATGAAGGCTGTACATACATTTGTATGTGAGAGCATCTATGTGCACATATCAATGCAGGTTGAATCTAGGTTGTAGTGCAATGTACAAAGTAGGTTTCACAGTTATGTATGTTTAGCAGTATGTTAGTGTGTGTATACAGTATGGTAAACAAACATGTTGATATACCTATCTATCATATGGATACGTATGTAATGTATGTCAAAATATGTATGTATGTATATATATATATATATATATCTATATATATATATATATATATATATATATATATATATAATATGCATATATGTATACATACATAGAGAGCGATGTAGGAATACATAGACAGATGTAGATAGATAGAATATGTACAAACATATATATATAATACACACATACAGATATAGATATATGTACATATACATAGGCAGACAGATCTGACTATCTACAGGTATGACTGTATATGACGACCTCAACACCCCCTGTCCCACCCCCTCTGTCACTCTCACCCCCTCTCTGTCACACACCCTCCATATCTATAGCAATATATGTACATCAATATATATATGTGTATATGTATACATATATATATATATATATATATATATATATATATATATATATATATATATATATATATATATATATATATATATATAGATATATATACATATATATATATATATATATATATATAAATATATATATATAGAGAGAGAGAGAGAGATATATATATTCTGAGTGAGGCACATGTGTACAGATGTATTGCAACAGGTGCCTGGTGACAAAGGCATGGAGTGAACACCAGTGTCAAAACTGGAGTACCATTCCCCATTTCAAATCACCTACACCAGTAACCACCAGATATGTGATTGGCTGCCCACCACTGCATGTGTCAGGGGTGAACAGGGTCATAAATGTGTACAATAGTCCCCCCAATGATATTCACAGTGGCACACTATTCCTGGAATACCTGCACATGGTATGTGTCAGAAGACATGGTGTGTCAGCTATGGACATGTAGGTCAGTGTACCCCTCCACACCACATAATGGCTGCCATGGTATGTACCTCACATGACAGCTACAGATATGGAGAAGGACACAGTGACGTACAACACTGTGACAATGCACTCAAACACATTACTAATGCACACTGACTGACAACACCACAGAGTACACACATAGAGGTTACCACTCTTGGATTTACATACTTAAGTCACACCCATGACAGATGTCCAACAACCTAACACCTCACACCATCCACAACCTAAATGACTGCTGTGTGTCATCCATGCCCCTGCAATAGAGAGCACATGTGAAGGTAAAGGTTCCTATCCACAGATAAGACATACCCTGCAATAAACCACACAGTGTAAAGAAGCAAGACTCCCCATGAGTACATGTCACACATACCCCTGCTGAATGTTAGTCAGATAGGTAATATGCCATATGGGTCACCCTGTGTAACTGTTTGACAGCTGCAGGTACCATCACACCACATGTGTCACAATGGTCAGGGTAGCAGAACAGTATGCTGCTGTAGTCCCAGAGGCAATAGCGTATTGTATAGTATTGTATTGTGTTGTATTGTATTGGTATGTTGAGGTGCCTCCTTCGTGGAGTGGAACCACTGCTGCTGTGCGCCAGTGTACAGGTACATATCCTGTAGTCAGGCTAGTGTTACATAGCACTTCTATATGTGTGTTTAGCTCCTGTCAGAGTTCATGTAGCATGCAACCGGGGATGCTATCAGGTCCCATTCATGTTGTGTATTCTGCTTTCCTGAGGGCGGCTCTCACCTGGACATCTATGATGACAGGGAGGTTACAGTCAGCTGGGATAACTATGTCTCATTTTGGGGGAGAGGGAGGGGTGAAACCTGCACTGAACCTGTCTGCCACAATGTTGTCAATATCTGTGGTTTCAGTTAATTATTTGTTGTTGTGTACTAACTAAGAGCATAGTGGAGGGATTCTGACCAGGTTGCTAACATAACTGAAGAAGGCCTTGTGGTTATCTGTAGTGTCCCTCTTGACTTCCCTCTCAAAGTTGCCCATGGATGTTTGTATGAGGGAAAATAGATCCTTACTAGTGCTGCTCAGACATGCCTTCCCGTTATGGAATTATGCTCTGTCTTGCAGTAGCTTCCATCTTTGTAATACAATCTGTCTATGGCTGGGGTCCTCCAGACAGGATGCTGTCCCTTTGTGGAGAGTGTCTTGGTCATATATGGGATTGCATGATCCATGCATTCTCGGAGATGTCCGTAGAAAGCATTTGTGAAGGGGTCAGCATTGTGGGTTGTGTCTTCCACTGGCCCAGTGGGCTGAAAGGATACCATGTCACTGTTACAAAGTGTAACGTTTGCATTTGCAATGTTAGTCACTATAGTCATTTGTGCTGGTGGTGGAGGTGGGATATGTATATCCAGGGCAAGTAGTTTGTGGTCAGCTCACAGTAGTTGATGATGTAGCCCATACAGTACCTAGATACCAACCCCCAGAGTGAGGAGGTGCCCTGGACCTGAATCAGTGTTCTGACTGCTGGGGTTTGGTAGTATGTTGTATGGAGTGTGCCAGGTACTGTTGCACAGTTGCTGGCTGAGCACTGATACCTGGCCATTTACATGTGTATCCACCAATAGACAGACAGATGCTATATATGTCAGATATGTCGTATCATAACAGTCGAGTAGCATGTGTAGTATGTGTGCCAAATTCTGCTGACATATATTGCTGATATCAGGTTATTTCCTTTTTCAGGAACATGGCTCACCCGTGAAATCCAGCTTACTCCGCAGCTGAGGATGAGGAGATACACCAGAGACTGGTGCGGGATTATGCAATACTCTTTTCCCGCACCAGCCAGAATCAGCAGGAAAGGGCTACACTGTGGCAAGACCTGGTCCGTCGGGTAAATGACCTAGGCATGCATAATAAGACATATGAGCAGGTACGACATCACTGCAGTGATTTAATCAGAAATGTCCATCAGCGTGCGTCGGATATCCACAGGCAACAGGTTGCCACAGGTGGTGGGATGGCTACACATCCCCCACTCACCAGACTGGAGGGACTACTCATGAGTGTAGTGGCTCCAGTCCGCCAACAACAACAACAGCAGCAGACATGCATTATGATGGAGGCTGGAGCCACGCAGCAGCAACACTATGAGTGTGCAGGTAATATGCCATATGTATAGTTGACTGCTGTGTACACTGGTAGTTAATGCATGTGTGAGGTGTGTCCTTGGTTTGTAGCTGTCATCATAGTATTTAATGTGCAAGTGTGATATCCTCAATATCAGCAGCTGACCTGTGAAATGCGACTGTTGTACTACTGACCTGTATCATACTCAGTAACAATGGCACAGTTGTGCCCACTGACATTAGTTTCCTCACTTCTGCAGGTCCCTCAGGTGTAACAGCAATGCAGCCTATCCATGCTGGTGAGTGTGTGTTAACAATACCTTTAATAGTCTTGATAGTA
Source organism: Protopterus annectens (assembly GCF_019279795.1). Taxonomy (NCBI): domain Eukaryota; kingdom Metazoa; phylum Chordata; order Ceratodontiformes; family Protopteridae; genus Protopterus; species Protopterus annectens. Next base: position 230,456,022 of record NC_056739.1, read on the forward strand.
ATAGTAATATTAGGCTCACTTAGTAGTGCTCTGTGTATGCATGCAGGTGTGTCTGTGTCTGTGTGTTGATATCTCACATACTGAGTAGTGTACAACTGTGTGCAACTGTGTGCATGTGTACGTGTGCATGTGTGCATGTGTGCATATGTGCACGTGTGCATGTGCACATTTGTCCATGTGTGCATGTGTGCATGTGTGCATGTGTGCACATGCGCATGTGTGCATGTGTGCATGTGTGCACCTGTGCATGTGTGCACATGTGCATGTCTGGACCTGTGCATGTGTGGATGTGTGCATCACTGGTAATATTGTGTAGACATTGTAAACTGTGTTTCCTGTTTCCCTCCCACAGGTTCTGGTGCTGCTCTGGTGTCATGCAGCAGGGAACCTGAATCAGGTGCCATGGGTACTGATAATGATGACATCTGTATAATGGCACAGGAAGGTATGCCAGGGTCCATCATTGGTCAGCCGATTAACAGTACACAGCTGTCAACCCCATCAATGCGCACAGTTATCCTGCCAATACACCCTTTGTCACCAATGTCCCTAGGTGATGAACAGCATACAGTGGGCATTGACCAGGGTAATGTGGTATCTGTGGCACATGCCTCCCCACACAGCAGCCATGGGCATGCCTTGAGATGGTACCACACAGACAGATGCCCAGGGGTTCTCGTGGGAGCATCCGTGGGCGTACTGCCCCTGTCAGACGTGCCCACAGAGGTCTTACAACCTCAGCTATGTTTCGGGCTGTCATGCAGGCACAGTCACATATGGAACGGTACACCAGACAGGGTCTGAGGGAGCTGACAGCATGTCGCACAGCCATGACTGACAGTATGCGTGACATTGCGGCTGCCATCCGTAATTTCACCGATGTCATAGACAGACGTTGTGGGGACATATTAGACCGTTTCCACAACTGCATGTCCATGAGCCAGGGCGATGGTGGACTGTTGAGGCATTGACGTGGGCGTATGCCAGCAACAGCAGCAGCTGGCAGTCATCGCGGAAGACAACAGGGCTGCGGCCGCCCCCATAGTACCAGCAGCAGCCCCAGCAATGCTGGGTCTGTGCTGTCATCAGACCGCCCAGGGAGACCATGTGCTCGTGGCTCTGGCCAGGCCTGACAGGGATCTGTGTCCAGTCAACGAACACCTGCTTCTGATGACAGTACCCAATCTGGGTTGGTACCGGATACGGTCCGTAGCACCCCTGCAAGGCACAGGTACCGTGTCCGTGGCCAGAGGCACTGATCTGTATGACCTGGCAGGCACAGTCTGTGGCTGTCCACAAACACCAGTATATGGCAGCCATGAGGTGGAACTGTGTGCATCCATACACACATGCGAATTGACAACACCTAGGGCTACCACATACACGCACACACTGCATCAACATTGCCCCACCTTGTACTGCTGTCCCTCACCAACACACATACATATACATGTCAATTGGTGGTATTGGTGGCTGACTCAGGCATACCAAGTTCACACCCTGTGCATATGATGAAACTGTGCCACCTCCTGCAATCTGTAACATCAGTGCAGGTACAGGTTAACATGTTGCTGATGCACAGGGTGACTACGTAGACGTGTAGTAATAGTATCATGTTGTTAACAGTACTGTATACTGAAATAATTGTGGGTATATCACAGCATGCCTGATGCAGTAAGGATATGATTGTCATGTACTGTTGTCTACACCCATGGTAAGTACCATAGTGTATCATCTGCACATGTTGGCATACTGGTGGTAAGGATGTCAACAGAAGGCTATATACATTGGTAGCACAGGAGATAAGGTAATGAAAGTATTAATACGCAATGATGGACATGTAAACTGCAAGTGGCATGTTGCCCACACTGGACTCTGCAATGCGGATGTTTGAGGATGTTGATATGTGTGCAGTACTACACGACTGGTACAGGACACACAGGAGCACCCTAGCACTTCAAGCTCACATCTCATACCATGTTAGACAGCCCCAACACACAAAACTAACTGTCACAGAAGGGAGAGTACCCATACATGTCATATATGCCACTGCTAACTAATCACAGGCACTACACCCTCACATACTCATCTTCTGTTGAACCACCTGCTTCGCTAGGGATGGCTTGCACCTGTCACCCCTGGGATTTCAGATATTGGCAAAGGCTCTTGCTACCCCCATAGTGCCTTTGTTAGGCAAGGCTCAAATGACAAACCCAACTTCATAGGTATCACAAGGGATAAGAAACTAAGTGTAATGCTACTCAACGCCAGAAGTCTAAACCTCAAGATGCATGCACTCGAAACCCTCCTTAGCATGGAGAACATCGATATCTGTGCAGTAACAGATACCTGGTTCAGGGCTACTGAGAGCACCCCAGCACTACCAGGTTATACCTCATACCATGCTTTTCAGCCCCAAAACTTGGACCGAACCACAAAAGGAGGGGGAGTATTGATATTCATCAAAGATACCCACACTTCCAGGTTGGTGGCAAAGCACAAAGCATCAGAGACTATCCATGTGCAACTGACAATGGGTAACACTGCCTTCCAGGTTATAGCCTGCTACAGACCACCCGCCCAAACCCAAGAACCGCACTCGGCCTTCCTGAGAACAGTGGAAAATATGAAGGTCTCACCAAACACCATTATATTGGGCGACTTCAACTACCCAAACATAGACTGGGAGCATGACTCTAGCTCCAACACCCTAGCCCAAAGATTCCTGAAATATATGAACTCAAATGCTATGGAACAGCTTGTTACCAGTCCCACAAAAAGGGAAAACATACTGGACCTGATCATCACCAATATGGGGACTCTATGCTCCAGACCAGAAGTGTATCCCTCACTGGTAAGATCAGACCATAAACTAATCTCACTGGATATTCACATCCCGACCCCACCCCCTGCCCAGAAAACCACAGTGAACAACTTCTCTAAAGCAAATTCACACTCCTCAAAACTGAGGTGGAAACCTTCAAAGCCCCCAGGCCTGTGGAAAATATGGACCAGACCGCAGATTCCTCTATAAACGCATTCTATGGACACCTTCAGGAATGCATGGATCATGCGATCCCAAATAAAACCAAGACCCAATCCTTCAAAGGCAGACGTCCTGTCTGGTGGACCCCAGCCACAAACAAACTATACAATAGAAGGAGGAAGCTACTAAATGATACAGCAAAATCCCAAAAAGGGAAGGCATCACTGATCAGTATTAGCAAAAAACTACGGGCACTCATAAGATTGTCTAAGGCCAGCTTCGAGAGAACATTGCACAGGACACTAAGGATAATCACAAGGCTTTCTTTAGTTATGTTAGGAACCTGGGTGGTAATTCCCAGATATGCTCAGAGGTAGTCCAAAATGTCAATAGAAACAGCAAACACACAGACATTGCTAACATCCTAGATGACAGGTTTAGCGCAAACTTCTCCCCCCCTCCACACCAAAAGGGCAAATATTTATCCCAGCAGAGTGCTGCCCCCCTGACATCTCAGATGCTCAGGTAAGAGCCGCCCTCTCCAAAGCAATAAACACTGCATCAATGGGACCAGACAGTGTCCCGGGCTGTGTCCTACATGAACCCCAAGAAGAGCTACACCCAAACATACCACTACTGTTCAATCCCAGCCTTACTACAGGATATGTGGCCAAAGAGTGTCATACAGCAACAGTGGTCCCTCTACAGAAAGGTGGTGCCTCAACGGATCCTGGACATTATCGCCCCATAAGCCTGACTAGCTTGGTCTGCAAAGCTATGGAAAGGATCATCATGGACCTCATAAATAAAAATATTGGGGACCTATAGACACTGGATCATACCTGGTTTGGCTTTGTTAAGGTCAGATCCTGCCTCTCAAACCTGGTTGGTTTCTTTGAAACAGTCACCAAGGCCATTGACGAGGGGAAGGTGGTCCACACAGCCTACCTGGACCTCGCAAAAGCCTTCGATACAATACCCCACTTGGGCATTCTAGAGAAGCTCACCAGCTTAAATATAATCCCTTATGTCACTAGATGGATTGCACACTGGCTCAAAGACAGAACCCACATGGTTAGAATTGCTGGAGCCATGCCAGACTCCAAACCAGTTACAAGTGGTGTCCCACAAGGCTCAGTCCTGGGACCTCTCTTGTTTGGTATATATTTATCAGAGGTACAGGCCAACACGGAAGGACTGTGGCTGACAAAATTCGCAGATGACTGCAAACTGGCCGCCATAATCGACTCTCCAGCCGACACAAGCATCCTCCAAAAGGGCCTCATAGAAATAGACAACTTGTGCCAGAGCCATGGCCTCAAGCTGAATGCCAAAAAGTGTATAGTCATCCCCTTTGGCAAAAACAAAGTGCCCACAAAGTACCACATAGGTGGTAATCCATTAAGTACAGAAGAAGTAATTAGGGACCTGGGGACCCAAGTTGATAGCATTCTCTCTTTTGTCAACCACATGGCCAAAGTGGTTAGAAAAACATTTTATATAGCCCACCTCATCATGAAGGGATTCACATCTAGATCAGGGGAGGACATCGTGCCTCTTTACTCATCCCTCATCAGGCCCATAATTGAGTGCAATGCCCCTGTTGGGATGTACCTTACCAGACACCTGCAGCAAATGGAAAGACCCCAAAAGTACCTCACCAAGAGGATCAAAGGGCTCAAACAGATGCCATATGCTGACCGGTTAAAGAAACTCCAGCTCTACTCAGTGGCATACCACCTGTTCAGAGGCGATCTGTGCCTGATGTATAAAGCCATGTCAAACCTGGAATTAATGGTCATGCTGCACCTCAGAATATCCAAATCCCATCAAGCTACACGCTCGAGAGACATGAACCTCAGCACTGAAATAAATAGGACATGCTGGAGGGACAGAGTCATAACCCAGAGGCTCACTTAACTTTGGAATAAAATCCCAGTCCAGGTTAGGCAGAGTCCCTCATTGACTCTCTTCAAGAGGTATCTTGATGAGTGGATGGGATATCTTAGGTTTACCCCGGGTATCACTTCTGTGTCACTGTTAGACAGATGCACAGTATACTAACCTCGAAAAAGGGCATAGCAAGATAAATTTACAATGGATGGCGACAGCCAAACGCATTCTGGCTAGGTTTATAAATGCCCTGGGGCAGATAGCCTAGTACGAACCTATGAACCTATGAACCTATGTACAGTGTTCCCCATTGGCCCTATGTGCTGTTAATCACCATGGCAATCACAATACTATGGTAGCATGTGCAAAGGTCAGTTGTCAGTCACCTCTATGGTACAGTTGTGGAATATGTGGGTCATGTGGCAATGTCACAGCTGCCACATGTACACAGTCAACCCTCTCCCCTACACTTGGGCGTACAACACATGTATGAGTTGGAACCACATAGCCAAACTGGGGACTAAGCACTCTGAACCCAGTACTGACATAACCTGTCAGGTGGCATGAAATACTGCAGTGACTACAATACCAGTCTGATGTAGACCTACACTGACAGCAATACAAGCACGTGAACACACTGGGCCATTCATGGAGCATAAGAACAGCATCCTGCCTGAGTGGCAGACACCTCTGCAGCTAGCACACAGGCATACGTTATGCCAGAACACATCACGCATAACACATAGCACACAAATCCTGTGTGCCAAACAGTCACAGCCTGTACGGCTAGACAACACACCTGCTACAGTTGTGTTAGGTACCTTTATTGTCCAGTACAGTGAGGTCATGCTCACCAGGCTGGACAAGGTGAAGGTCACAGTGATATGCCCGTGGGGCACTATGGTCCACCACATAACACAAGCATACTGGGCAGTCAGAGGCATGGACACATATGACTTAGTCATTGTCCATGCCATTATGGCTGACATGTGATGTACCTCCCTGGACTACATGATAGGGAACATGGAAGGGCTCTCTGAGCATGTGGCACAGGCTGGTATGACCCTGACCTTGGCTGGCATCATACTCTCACCAGGAATGCTGACGTATTACTGAATGCTGATGAATTACTGTAGCTTTTCAACAAAAAACATAGCACCCTGGTC